>NC_053494.1:32011844-32311844 GCF_905171775.1 Rana temporaria | reverse complement strand
GTAAGAAGCTCACAGTGTGGAGTAAAGCCCTGTACACACGATCGGTTCATCCGATGAAAACAGTCTGATGGACCGTTGTCATCGATTAACCGATGAAGCTGACTGATGGTCCGTCGTGCCTACAAACCATTAGTTAAAAAAACGATCGTGTCAGAACGCGGTGACGTAAAACACAACGACGTGCTGAAAAAAATGAAGTTCAATGCTTCCAAGCATGCGTCGACTTGATTCTGAGCAAGCGTGGATTTTTAACGATCGTTTCTTTCTATCGGTTAGGTATCCATCGGTTAAATTTAAAACAAGATTGCTTTTTTTTAACCTATGGATAATTAATCGTTGGGGCCCACACACGATCGGTTTGGTCCGATGAAAACTGTCCATCAGACCGTTCTCATCGGTTTGAGCGATCGTGTGTATGCAGCATAAGACCCCTTTCACACTGGAGCATATTGCAGGTACTATAGCGTTAAAAATAGCGCCTGCAATACACCCATAAAAATCTGTCCCCATTCACTCCAATGTGAAAGCCCCCGGGCTTTCACACTAAAGCGGTGCGCTAGCAGGACGGTAAAAAAAGTCCTGCTAGCCGCATCTTTGGAGTGGAGAAGGAGCGGTGTGTTTACCGCTCCTCCTCCGCTGCTGCCCATTGAAATCAATGGGACAGTGCGGCTATACTGCGGCTAAACCGCCCACAATGCACAACTGAAGCAGCGCATTGCGGGCGATTTTAACCCTTTCTCGGGGGGGGGGGGGTAAACCCTTATAACTCTTTAGCGGGGGTTATAAGGGGCCAAAATGCGCCGCAAATCCGCCCATAGCGCCGGTGGTAAAAATAGCGGCGTTTTACTGCCGATGCTATGGGTGGCACAGTGTGAAAGGGCTCTAAGGGTAAGCAAGGAGGGAAAGAGGGAACCAGGAAAGCAAAGTAGAGTAAAAGGTTCTCCATTCATTCACTGCATTGAGTTATGTACCAACAGTTACGTCAGGTACAGGAGTTTTATTTAGAGCATTGTTGGGCTTATTACTGCTATTGTGTATGGAGGGGAAATGTTTCCTTAGATTTTGTTTTCATGCAATAAACAATTGGCAGAATAACCGCACTGTAATATTTATATGCTGGTAACTATATGACGCTGTAATACGATATAACAAGCGTCACATGACCACAACAGGAACGCATTTGTTATTGTTACCAGCAGCACCATTGTTCCAACCAGCTCTGCCTTAGCTGAGACTCTCACTCACCATAGAATTACGTGGGTTTAGACACATGTTACCCTGGTAAAGGATAACAAGAATAAAGCTGACCATACACTAGTAGATTTTTGTTTATCATTTGTCATTTTTATTGGATTTTCTAATGGTGAGTGGTGTCAAATCAATGGTTTTATTTCACCACAATGATTAGAAAAAGGAGCAGGATGGAAAATTCTACTCGAAAGACATACTCGGAAAAAAAAAAATATATATTTGGTTCAATACGTTTTTTTTTTCTTGAGCTTTACCATATAAAAATATAACATGAACCAATACACAATACTTTTGAAAGGCCGCTGCGCAAATACCGTGTAACATATATTGCAACGATCTTCATTTTATTCTCTAGGGTCTCAGCTAAGTATATATATATATATATATATATATATATATATATATATATATAAAATGTTTGGGGTTCTAAGTAGTTTTCTAGCCCAAAATACTCGCTTTAAGCAACAAGTGTCTTTAAGTGGCTAAACTGATCTCATTTGCAGACCGAAGTTCATCCTTTTGGTCTCATGCACACTGGACATTATAAAAACATCAGTAGCTTTAGCTGTCTAAATCTGTACCCTGCAAATGTGTTTTGCAGCATTTTTTAGCTGTAGCGGTTTTTAGCTTTTTTTTTTTTTGCATAACTATACTCCCACACAAGCTTAAAGGGGTTGTAAAGGTAATTTGTTTTTCCTAAATAGCTTCCTTTACCTTAGTGCAGTCCTCCTTCACTTACCTCATCCTTCCATTTTGCTTTTAAATGTCCATATTTCTGTGGAGTGTCGTGCTCGCCCCCTCCCTTGGACTACAGGAGAGTCAGGACGCCCACTAACACACAGCTCCTTTCTCTATCTGCAACATAGAGAGTCAGTTTTCCCATTTTCTTGTGGTAAAATTAGGTGCCTCGGCTTATATTCGGGACGGCTTATACTCGTGTATATACGGTATATACAATATTTCTATATATATAATATTTCTATATATCTACTCAATATATATATATATATATATATATATATATATATATATATATATATATATATATATATATATATATATATATACTTACTTTTTGTTTTTGCTTTTGTATGACTTTGTGATTTTAATGTTTGAATTTAGTGCAGACTTTGATACAAGCATAAAATGTAGATTATCCTAAAGATAGTTCTTTGGTTGGACCAACATAAAGCTGTACAGATGACATTTAAAGTCTACTTTTATAGGTTCCGGTCCTCTAACTGTACTCGTAATTCAGCTTCTAGTTTTTCACTGGTGTGAGAGCATTTTATCCCACTTTATAGGGAGACGTACAAACACATGGTATGAGAAGGGAAATATACTGCTTACTTTCTCAATACCATGACTCTACTTTATCACTCAGGAAACTTGATCATCTCTTTAACACAGGAATGCATGGAAAAGACAACTGTTGAATAACTGTGGAGGGAGGGTGGTAAAGGGGAGAAAGCCTGGCAGAAGGACTACATCCTCTACCAGACTGATCTCACAGCTCTCTCATTCCCTCCCATGATCCTACCCTGCAGGAATTCACTGCACGTTTTGTGGGGCTCAGTTTCAACACCTCCTTCAAATCCACCCTGATTTCAATGAAAAAAAAAAAAAAAAATTAACCTCTTTGCTCCCTTGGCGTACAATGATGCATAGTTCCTGCCTGTCCCTTATTTGGAGAGACTTTATCAAATCTGTCTGGTCCTTCTTTCTTCCTTAGTTGTCCCTTCTATTGGTCTGATGTGCAGACTTAATAAAAATGTACTATCTGACTACCAAAAGTGTGATAATACACTAATAGCTAGATTCAGATACAGTTACGCCGGCGTATCAGTAGATACGCCGACGTAACTCTGAATATACGCCGTCCAAAATTTAAGCGTATTCTGGAAACCAGATACGCTTAAATTAGGCTAAGATACGAGCGGCGTAAGTCTCCTACGCCGTTGTATCTTAAAGTGTCATTTTTAGGCTGGCCGCTAGGTGGCGCTTCCATTGAGTTCGGCGTAGAATATGTAAATGACTAGATACGCCAATTCACGAACGTACGTGCACCCGGCGCATTTTTTTTACGTCGTTTGCGTATGGGTTTTTCCGGCGTAAAGTTATTCCAACAAATAGCTGGCCTAGCCAATGTTAAGTATGGCCGTCGTTCCCGCGTCGAAATTTGAAAATTTTACGTCGTTTGCGTAAGTCGTCCGTGGAAGAGTGAATTACCCTACTAGCATATCTTTGGAGTGAGGAAAAAAACAATGGGCCAGATTCACAAAAGAGATACGACGGCGTATCTCCTGATATGCCGTCGTATCTCTGTTTCTATCTATGCGACTGATTCATAGAATCAGTTACGCATAGATATCCCTAAGATCCGACAGGTGTAATTGTTTTACACTGTCGGATCTTAGGATGCAGTACCGCGGCCGCCGCTGGGGGGAGTTTGCGTCGTAAACCAGCGTCGGGTATGCAAATTAGCAGTTACGGCGATCCACAACGGTTTTTCGTGTTCGCTACGTCGCCGCTAGTATAGTTTCCCGTCGCAAAGTTAGTAGTCGTTTTTGGTGCCCTAACTTTAGTCAGCAAGCGTATTGCTGTCTAAAGTATGGCCGTCGTTCCCGCGTCGAAATTCTAAATTTAACGTCGTTTGCGTAAGCCGTCCGGGAATACGGAAGTACGCTACGCGCGTCGCCGTTTGAAAAAATGACGTCACTTCGCGCAAAGCACGGCGGGAGTTAGGAAACGGAGCATGCGCAGTAGGTCCGGCGCGGGCGCTCGCCTAATTTAAATGTTAGCCGCCCATTTGATTTGGCCCGCCTTGCGCCGGACACATTTACGATACACCGCCGCAAGTTTCCAGGTAAGTGCTTTGTGGATCGAGCACTAAACCTGAAAACTTACGGCGGTGTAACTTAAATGGCTTAAATTTCCAAAGGCGCAATTGTACGTGAATCTGGCCCAATGTGATTATAGGGTGAACATGCAAACTCCATGCAGACAGTGGTCTGGCCAAGATTTGAACCAAGAACCTCAGTGCTGCATGGTATAGGTGCTAATCACTAAGCCCCTGTGCAATCATGCAAACGTAATAGTATCTCAAAATACTGAAGCTAAAGGCTGTCAGCAGTCACGGTCATGACAATGCTATGCACTTGTTGCATTGGCATCAACCAGTAGTCTATATCTGTGAAATTGTATTTTATTCAGGGGAGTTTTGTTCTCAGGGAAACTGTTGTGCTGAATGTCCACAATGGACAGCTGAAATTACCTCTCAAAAAATACATTAAAAACCAAAACCAAAGAAAGAATCTAAAGTATGTGAGATACATGGTAGATTAAAGTCTTAAAAGGCTTGTAATGATGTATTTATTCTCTCTGAACTGTAAAATACCTCACATAAACAACAACCAACCTCCACACAATTTCTGCCCTATACCTGTGAACATATTTTGCTCTTAGGATCCCTTCATACATTTATATTGGGGCAACTCAAATCCTTTATATGTGAATTGAGACGTTTTGCCTTACAGCAAACCACTTTTTTTAATAGGCTTTTAACAAGTCTCAACGTACTATTTTTTTCAGCGTAGTGCACCACAAAGCACATCTACACATTGTGGTGCACTGTAGTATAGGTGCATTACTGTATATATGCTTTAAGTGTGCCATTAAAAATAAATGGCAAAGTGTACAAGGATTAGAGCATCACCGGTTAGTGCATGTCCAGTAAAAACATATTTAGGTAGATTCACGTACAGTGGACTAAAGTTACGGCGGCGTAGCTTACTGTGTTTAGGCTACGCCGCCGTAAATTAGCTAGGCTAGTGGTGATTCTCAATCTACTTACCTGCTAATATACGGCGGCGTAGCCTAAAACGAGCGGGCGTAAGGGCGCCTAATTCAAATTGGTTGGAGGTGGGCGTGTTGTATGGTAATGAGGCTTGACCTCCTGTTTTTTGACGTTTTTTGCTACGGCGCATGCACCGGGCGCCTACATTTCCCAGTGCGCATTGCGGCTAAGTAGGCCGTACGGGCCTATTGATTTCGATGTGGACGTAAACGACGTAACTCCCGATTCGCGGACGACTTACGCAAACGACGTAAAAAATTCGAACCTCGCGGCGGGAATGGCGGCCATACTTTAACATTGTTATTCCACCTCATAGGTGGAATAACTTTAGGCCCCCTAAGGCCTTACGGAAACTACGTAATTCGACTGCGGCGGCCGGGCGTACATTCGTGAATCGGCGTACAAGCTCATTTACATAATCTACGCCGGCCACAATGGAAGCGCCACCTAGCGGCCATCCAAAAAATTGCAATCTAAGATAGGACGGCGCAAGCGTAACTCTGTTTGAGCATACGCCTAAACATACGGTGGCGTAGATTCGGAGTTAGGTCGGCTTATCTACTGATAAGCCGGCCTAACTCTTTGTGAATCTACCTAATTGATCTTGGTACAAAGTCAGTAGACAAGGCCAACGGGTTTCGGGAGTTTAAGGCTCCTTCATCAGGGGGGAGGAACAAGACAACACAAAATCATAAAAACTGGAATATCTAAAAACTGTGTGCACATAATAAATATGGCATACTAAAAATCTTATAGCCAGCCATCTAAAAGTAAATTTTACTGTATGTTAAAAAATGGTAGTAAAAGTCAGTGCACTTAGAAGTAACATCCATATTGTATGTCGAACTGTATATTCAAAATGAATGGCAATGACATATACCCAGAGTTAAGGTGCACTGTGGTAACGTCCACTCAAAAGCAGGCTTTATAGAAAATTAGGTCACCTTTGAGAGGGTTGTATAGTAGTGGTTGACCCCTGTAGGGTTTTTTTTTTTCTTACTTTTATTTTATATTTTGGGACTGTGCCAAAAATGTAAGCTTTTGGCTTATGGATGTGTTGTGGCTTCACTGAACTCAAAGGGGGAGTTTAACAGGCAGTGCCACCTGTCAAACTCTGCTATCTGTTTTATGCCCTATTCAGCTACATTAATACAATTATGGTGGGCTGCCTTGGGGCAGCAAAACCATGGCTCAGCCACTTGTTTTTACTGCCACCTAAGCTACCTGTCTGAAAGAGCCCTTAGTTCCCTTTCACACAGGTGATCCAACCACATCCTACTGCCATGGATGGTCCATGCATCCCTATGGATCCCCTGATATAAAAGGACTTGTGTCTGTTTACACCCGCCTACAGTACCTCCAGGTCCGATCAGGCCCACAAAAAAAAAAATGGAGGACGACTGTGTCCTGTTCCATTTGGGTGGACCGGACTGGAGGTAGTCAGATGTAAACAGACAGCAGAGTGTTTACACCTGCCGGTCCATAGGCCAGAGCAGGCTCTGTCGTCTCCACTCTGCATAAATTTAGCAGACACGGACCAGTCTACCATCCCGCTCTGCTCCGATCAGCAGGGGATCTGTGAGCCCTTGCTGATCGGAATGAAAACCACCTATGTGAAATGGCCCTTATAGTATTATGAATTGGTCGTTTCCTTGGCAGGATTCTGAACTGAAATTTGGCTGAAGATCAAGTATTTGATATGCATGATAATTGTAGTGGAACTCCAGGCAGAATACATGGTTGACATACTGTATATTTAACTGCTCTTTAATTTAAGCCAGCCATTGAAATGTCATGGGGGGATTTGATATGGGAAGTCTAGGCAAAGAAACTCACAAACAGCTTGCAACTCAAGGATAGTTAACCTAACTTAGCCTAACCTAGTGTTTCAGCAGAATGGTGCTCCTACTCATTTTTACTTGGATGTTTGCCGATACCTGAATGATGCCCTATAGAATGTTGGATTGGCCATGCAGTAAAGAACAATTCACCAATATCGCTCTGGCCTCCACGATGGCCAGACATACACCCTGCAACTTCTTTCTGTGGGGGTACACCATGGACTTGGTGTATGTCCCCCCTCCCACCCCCCATGCCACTACATTGTTGTCATCTGGCGGGTCCATCGCTAGGCTCCCATTCCATATTTACCACTCAGAGGCCGCAGAGGACCACTAGATTTGTCCAGCTTTCTCCATTGATCCCAAGGACTTTCTGGGACTTCATGAAATGGGTTGGGCTTTGAAGAAAAGGCTGGTCTGAGCCTTCAGAAAAACAATTCCTTCTTATTATTTCTATGAATGTATAGAAGTTGGTGTGTTCCCTGTGCATTTTATTTTCTGCCAGAGTACGGGTTTGCGTGAGGTTGACCACTGGCTAACTGAGCCTTTCTCAACTAGGGTTCATCCAGAGGTTGCAAAGGGTTACTTGAGCAATCAGCAATATCTGTCTCTCAGAAGAGTAACCACTGTCACGGCAGCCAGACTGGTAACAGGTAAAAAAACGTGGGAACCTATCTCCCCGGTCTTGAGGTCCCTCCACTGGCTAGCCGTAAAGGATCGGGTCACATTCAAGACCCTCTGGCTCATTCACAAATGTGCACAAGGAAAGGCTTCTCAAAACTTAAGCGAGAAAATAAAACCCTACGTCACTAATCGCGTCCTCCGGTCAACCAACCAAAACCTTCTCCAAATCCCCAAATCCCACTACAAATCTAAGGGAGAACGACTCTGGAACGCTCTACCCACGACTATCCGCATGGAAAAAAAACATCGGGCTTTTAGGAAAAAACTAAAAAACCCACCTCTTCTGAAGGATCAGGACGACAATGAATGCAAAGCTCCTTGAGGGATTCAGATCGCAATTGTAGAGCTATACAAGTTACTCACTCACTCAATAACATTCTTTTTAGCTCCTCTTCATTTCCACTTGGATGTTAGCTGATACTTCCGCTCCGCACGTCCGTTCATTACACGGACTTGTAATGAATCCCTATGGGATCGCGTCCATTAGCGGATGGAGCATCCGCTAACGTCCGCGACCATCCGCGTCCGTCGGGATCCGCTTTTGCAAACGGAAGAAAACCTATTTTTCTTCCGTCCGGCGGAACGGATCGGATGCAGACGGACAGACGGTCCGTCTGCATCCGATCCCCCATAGGGGAGAGCAGAGCAGAGACAGGGCGGTCTCTGCACTGTGTGCGGGGACCGCCCTATCCGCCGACAGCTCAGCGGGGATGACGGAGGATCCCCGCTGAGCTTTGGCTGACACACGGAGCGGACACAGAAACGGTCCGCTCCGTGTGAAAGGACCCTAAGGAGCATTCTTCCCACTGACTACCAATGTAAGGAGCATTCTTACTACTGACCACCAATGTAAGGATCATTCTTCCCACTGACCACCAACATAAGGAGCATTTTTCCCAATGACCACCATTGTAAGGAGCATTCCTCCCATTGACCACCAATTTGAGGAGTTTCTTCCCATTGACCATCAATGTAAGGATCATTCTTCCCACTGACCACCAACATAAGGATCATTCTTCCCACTGACCACCAACATAAGGAGCATTTTTCCCAATGACCACCATTGTAAGGATCATTCTTCCCACTGACCACTAATGTAAGGAGCATTCTTCCCACTGACCACCAATTTAACCTCCCTGGCGGTATGATTATTTCAGAAAAAAGGTGCTGAAAGCGGTACCATTATTTGCAAGGAAATTTGGCATTTTATATTGTAGGCCTGTAATTATTAGGAATAACTCACCTAAATCTGTCCAAACAAGAGTCTAGTAGGCATCCCGGGTATGAATTTTTTTTAAAAACAAAATTATAAATTATAATATAATAAATAATTATAACAAATAATAATATAATATGATAGACTAACAGAACATTTGATTGGCCATGCAGGAAAGAACCATTCACCAATGTTGATCTGGACTTCGTGATTGAGAGGACCTAACACCCTGTGACATCTTTCTGTGGGGGTACACTAAAGACTTGGTGTATGTCCCCTCAATGCCACTGGATCTGAACGACCTGAGTCAATATCCAAGGACATGCTGTCACGAGTCTGGAGAGAACTGGAGTACCATTTAAACATCTGCCATGTCACCAGCGGGGCTCATATTGAACATTTGTAATGCAGAGATAAGACTTGGACTGTTAGACCCCTTTCACATTGGAGCGGTGCACTAGCAGGACGGTAAAAAAAGTCCTGCTAGAAGCATCTTTGGAGCGGTGTGTATACCGCTCCTTCCCATTGAAATCAGTGAGCACCGCGGCTATACCGCCGGCAAAGAGCCTCTGCAGAGGTGCTTTGCGGTGGTTTTAACCCTTTCCCGGCCACTAGTGGGGGGTAAAAGCGCCCCGCTAGCGGCCGAATAGCATCGCAAAATTGACGGTAGAGCACCCCAAAAAATAGCGGCGCTTTACCACCGAGGCACCTACCGTCTCAGTGTAAAACTGGCTTTAATGTGTTTTTTTCATGTTAATACAGTTGTGTTAGGTTCATTCCATTATGAATAAATTGTCTTTACTTTTGCACCATCCTTTTTGAATCACACTGGGGCAGATTCACATAGAATCTGCGGCGGCGTAGTGTAAGCCATTTACACTACACCGCCACAACTTACTGGAGCAAGTGCCGTATTCTCCAAGCACTTGCTCCTTAATTTGCGGCGGCGTAGTGTAAATGGCCCGGCGTATGGCCGCATAATTCAAAGGGGGCGGCTTGTATTTAAATTAAGCGCGCCCCCGCGCCGATCGAACTGCGCATGCGCCGGCCGTAAAAATAGCCCAGTGCGCATGCTCCAGCTCACGACAGAAAACGTCAATGAAGCCGACGTGAGCGTCATTGACGTAAAGTTCCGATTCGCGAACGATTTAGTAAAACAACGTAAACGACGGAAAAAGACGACGCTGACCCGACGCCATACTTAACATGGCATACGGCGGACTGACGTAAGGTTACCCCTCATATAGCAGGGGTAACCTTACGCTTACGAAAACAACGTAAACGACGAGGCGGCGCAAAATAGTTCGGGAATCGGCGTATCAGGCTCATTTGCATAGTCAAATGAGAAATCAACTTAAACCCCACCTAGCGGCCAGCGTAGAATTACATCTAAGATCCGACGGTGTAAGTGACTTACACCTGTCGGATCTATGCCGTATCTATGATTCTAGGAATCAGACGCATAGATGCCCGGGGCCAAAAACAGAGATACGACGGTGTATCTTGAAATACACCGTCGTATCTCTTTTCTGAATCTGGCCCGATGTATTTAACTGTTAGCCTAGACTTTTGCTTTAATCACCCTAAAATTATATAGAAAATATACCCGTCTCTCACACGCCCATCTCACAGAAAATGACCCTGTACTTATAAAGTAATCCCTAGATGGCGTGAAGAGATAGGGCTCATTCCGTCTCCTTAGCAGGTGTTTTAGCAGGTGCTCCCTATAAGCCTTTCCTGGGTGCACAAGTTGAAGCAAGGTCAGATGTTGCAATAACATAGACCTGAACCAGCCTTGCCCTGCAATTTTTTAATTCTGCAAGTTGGTGACTTGAAGAGAGCTGGAGTTCTGAACATGACCCGCTGATTTATGTGCTTGATAACCCGGCCTGTTGCCATGTTACTAACACAACAGCTAAGCTTGATCCACAAACACGGATCATATTCAAATAGTGTCTCATCTCAATGGGAGAAGGGAGGGGGTGGTGCGCACTTGTCTGGTCACTGCAAAATGTTTTCACTTGCTCTCTTGGGACGCTAACACCCGAAACCATACCAGTACTCCAGGCACATACCCCCTTGCCTCACGCACGAATAACGAAAGAATGACGCAACTTCAAGTGTCAGAATGCGTGTGCAGTCCTGAAAGGAGGTCCGGGGAAAGGAGAAAAGAGTAGGCGTGGGAAAATGGTTTGGAGGGAAGAAATAGGAGATGGATTAACCTCTTTGGTTGTGGCTAAAAACCTACGAGAAAAGCCGAGCAGCCAAATGCGCTGGCTAATGATTACATGTGATGTGACATCAGTCCTAGGAGACAAACTAACTTTCATGTACGGAAATAAGATTTTTTTGCCACTTGCAAGTGTAGGTAAAGCCAAATTTTAGTTTTTCAATTTTTTTTTGATAATATGGGGTATGTTTAAGACCCCTTGTTGGGATTTTGTTACCGGCTGTGGGCCAGATTCACAGAAGAGATACGACGGCGTATCTCCTGATACGCCATCGTATCTCTGTGTTACGGCCGTCCTAACTATGCGACTGATTCATAGAATCAGTTACGCATAGCTAGCCCTAAGATCCGACAGGTGTAATTGAATTACACTTTCGGATCTTAAGGATGCAATTCTAGGCCGACCGCTAGGTGGCGAGGCCATTGCGGTCGGCGTAGAATATGCAAATGACTAGTTACGGCGATCCCTGAACGTGCGCGCTGCCCATCGATCTAACTTTACGTCGTTTCCGTCGAGTTACGCCACGTAAAATTAGGGCTGAGCCCTAGTTGTTCTAAGCCATGTTAAGTATGGCCGTCGTTCCCGCGTTGAAATTTAAAAAACCACGTCGTTTGCGTAAGTCGTCCGTGAATGGCGCTGGACCCCATTTACGTTAACGTCTAAACAAATGACGTCCGTGCGACGTCATTTAGCGCAATGCACGTCGGGTAATTTACCCGATGGAGCATGCGCAGTACGTTCGGAGCGGGAACGCACCTAATTTAAATGGTGCCCGCCCCATTTGAATTGGGCGGGCTTGCGCCGAGTGCATTTACGTTACACCGCCGCAAGTTTACAGGTAAGAGTTTTGAGAATCAGGCACTTGCGCTGTAAACCTGCGGCGGTGTAACGTAAAACAGATACGTTACGCTGCCGTGGAGCAACGTAATTGTATCTGAATCTGGCCCAAAGTTCCTATTAGGAAAATTTATTCTATTTGTCCCGATCAGCAGGACTAAAAGTGATGGGAAAATTCTAAATTTTAAGTTGTCACCAGAACAGGAGCAATGGGGAAGTCATTCCATGAGGTCCCATGCTCCAGTAACAAATGTCTTGGGGGCATTTTCGTCACTACACGTTGTCATCTGGCGGGTCCCATCCCTCCGCTCCCATTGCACAGTTACCACTTTGCCTACAGCTCCTGCCGCTAACCACAGAGGACCACCAGGTTTGTCCATCTTCTCTACTGATTCTGAGCACTTTCTGGGATTTCAATAAATAAGTTGGACTTTGCAGGAAAGACTGCTCTGAGCTTCAGATAAATAAACCCTTCATTTTATTTCATGAGTGTATTTATTAGCATGTTTCTTAATTAAAAATGTGTTGCATTAGTTGGTGCATTCCCTGTGGCCTTTATTTTCTGCCACAAAGTACGGGTTTGCTTGAAGTTGAACACTGTTTAACTTAGCCTTTCTTTACTAGGGTTCCTCCAGAGGTTACCTACAATATTTGTAGCAATTAATAAAGGGCTATACATGTTAGGCCCCTTTCAGACGTCCGCTCCGCACGTCCGTTCATTACACGGACTTGTAATGAATCCCTATGGGATCGCGTCCATTAGCGGATGGAGCATCCGCTAACGTCCGCGACCATCCGCGTCCGTCGGGATCCGCTTTTGCAAACGGAAGAAAACCTATTTTTCTTCCGTCCGGCGGAACGGATCGGATGCAGACGGACAGACGGTCCGTCTGCATCCGATCCCCCATAGGGGAGAGCAGAGCAGAGACAGGGCGGTCTCTGCACTGTGTGCGGGGACCGCCCTATCCGCCGACAGCTCAGCGGGGATGACGGAGGATCCCCGCTGAGCTTTGGCTGACACACGGAGCGGACACAGAAACGGTCCGCTCCGTGTGAAAGGACCCTAAGGAGCATTCTTCCCACTGACTACCAATGTAAGGAGCATTCTTACTACTGACCACCAATGTAAGGATCATTCTTCCCACTGACCACCAACATAAGGAGCATTTTTCCCAATGACCACCATTGTAAGGAGCATTCCTCCCATTGACCACCAATTTGAGGAGTTTCTTCCCATTGACCATCAATGTAAGGATCATTCTTCCCACTGACCACCAACATAAGGATCATTCTTCCCACTGACCACCAACATAAGGAGCATTTTTCCCAATGACCACCATTGTAAGGATCATTCTTCCCACTGACCACTAATGTAAGGAGCATTCTTCCCACTGACCACCAATTTAACCTCCCTGGCGGTATGATTATTTCAGAAAAAAGGTGCTGAAAGCGGTACCATTATTTGCAAGGAAATTTGGCATTTTATATTGTAGGCCTGTAATTATTAGGAATAACTCACTTAAATCTGTCCAAACAAGAGTCTAGTAGGCATCCCGGGTATGAATTTTTTTTAAAAACAAAATTATAAATTATAATATAATAAATAATTATAACAAATAATAATATAATTATAATAAAAATTATTCAATAATATAATCAACTCAAAATCACTGAAATGTGCTCAGTTGCAGAATTGTCGCTGTCATTACTTTTATTTTTTTATGACGAATTTCCCCACAAATCGCTATCGCACAATTCTGCAAGTGATTCTAATTTATTATCGCTGTTTTCTAGCTGCACTTTTGACATAAAGGGACACTTTTGGTTGCTATGGACAATCTCCAGTTTGCAGGCAGAAAGAACAGTTTTTATTATACCGTATAAAAGTACATGTAGGACACTGGGCAGACCACTAGGGACAAGGGGGGTGTGTATTTTTTTACATACAGTACTGTAAGGCCCTTTTCACACTACAAAATAAATCCGTTTTAATAATCCGTATTAAAATCCGTCAGATAATGTTAAAAAACGGAAGTTATACGTCCTTTATAAAATATCATTAAAGTCTATGGAATTTTTTTATGTTCCGTAAAGATCCGTAATAGTCCGTTATAACGTACGGACGTTAGTTATAACGGAATATGTGACGGGTCTTGCACTATTTTTTGTCCATTTTTTGTCCGTTGCAAGTAACGGATATATTAACGTCCGTTATATTTTAACATTGAAGTCTATGGCGCACGGACGTTAGTAAATGTCTCCGTAAATGTCCGTTATGTTAACGGACGTTAATTTTACTGAGCATGCTCAGTAAAGACTTCTGGAGCTGGACTTCAAGAAAGGGTGAAATGGTTTTTATTAACGGACGTTAGAAAGGAATGATATAACGGATGTATACGGATATATACGGATAAACATTATCCGTTTTCAATAAAGGAAGAATGGTAAAATATTTATCCGTATGTATCCATTATTAAATCCGTTAATAAACGTCCGTTAATAGGTGTAATACGGATATTATAAAACGGACATACAATCCATAGTGTGAAAGAAGCCTAATCTATAAGATTACAGTATACTTTATGTAAGGTGTTTGTTTACCTTTTTGAATTTGGCGCTGTTCTCCACCCCCGTGCGTCGTAACGTCGCAGGGAACGGAGATCGGCGCACAGAGGCACTGTGTGAATCGAGCGAGGTCCCGCTCGCTCACACAGCGCGGTGGCATCACTGGATCCAGGAATAAGGTAAGTAAACCATGCCTGTGGATTCAGCAAGGCGAGCCCGAGTCTGACTCAGGGTTACCGATTGCAGCAGAAAAATGTAACCCCGAGTCAGACTCGGGAATACCGCCAGGGGGGTTATGGAGTTTTTTCCCATTGACCACCAATGTAAAGAGCATTATTCTCACTTACCATCAATGTAAGGAGCATTCTTCCCATTGACCACCAACATAAGGAGCATTTTTCCCAATGACCACCACTGTAGGCATCACAATAATGAACCATGGTGATAAATCCATCTTTATGAGGCATTGTCCAGAGTCAGTATCTGATTCCTGGACTGAGATTACACAGTCATGTACAATTCGATTTCACAAATGAGTGACGCAGATTTTACCTCTACGCAGAAGCTTCCTGTAATGAAGACCACTCAATGCTGTTCTCTCTCATTGTGCAGAGTGGCTAGTCTTGTCTCCACCCCCCCCCCTATCTTTCTGCAGGCAGTCTTTAGTTGGTGGGCCTGCTGGGTCCCTCCCACAGCTCTGCTGTCTGCACAGGCTATGTGCAGCATTGCTACTTTTACAAGGTAACAACTGAGTTTGCAAAGGCATTAAGTATACACACACATTGGATTTATATCCTTTTTTGAGGGATATATTGAAATTAAAATATCTGTACCTAGAGTTCAGCCTTAAAATGGTTGTTCTAGATCTACTGATGAAGGCAAATGAGAGGCCGACAAGCGTTTAGAGGGAAGGAGTCGTATCTGTGATGTCAGGCGAAGCACCGTGAGTCTTGATCTGCGGTGAATGAGCTGGTCATTTGATACATGCTGTTTTTATTGTTATTTCTTCTAAGTGTAACTTTTTAGGGGGGCTTTTTTAATAAATTTAAAAGCAGAGAACACTATGGTACTTGTGTTTTTTGTTTCATGTCCTTAACCCTGGATATAGAAGAGGAATTGATTATTAAAAAGAGAATGGAGGAAGGTGGTGTTTGGAGACAATTCAAACGTTGATTACCCACACAGAGGTGCAGTCTGGGGACTGTAGGAATTACTACCATTGGTAAAGTGGATTGATCGTGGTGGACACATGGACTGATCTGTCTATGGCCCAGATTCTCGTAGGAGATACGCCGTTGTATCTCTGAGTGTGAGGCGTCGTATCTTGGCGCCTGATTCAAAGAATCAGATACACCAGAATTTGTATAAGATACGACCAGCGTAAGTCTCCTACGCCGTCGTATCTTAACTGCATATTTACGCTGGCCGCTAGGGGCGTGTACGCTGATTTACGGCTAGAAATATGTAAATCAGCTAGATACGCCAATTCACGAACGTACGCCCGGCCGACGCAGTACAGATACGCCGTTTACGTTAGGCTTTTCCCGGCGTAAAGTTACCCCTGCTATATGAGGCGTAGATGAGGCGTAGCAATGTTAAGTATGGACGTCGGAACAGCGTCGAATTTGTCACATTTACGTCGTTTGCGTAAGTCGTTTGCGAATAGGGCTGTGCGTCATTTACGTTCACGTCGAAAGCATTGGCTTCTTGCGGGTTAATTTGGAGCATGCGCACTGGGATACTTTCACGGACGGCGCATGCGCCGTTTGTAAAAAGCGTAATTTACGCGGGGTCACATTAAATTTACATAACACACGCCCACATGTTCCACATTTGAATTAGGCGGGCTTACGCCGGCCTATTTACGCTATGCCGCCGCAACTTTGGTTTGAGAATACTGCACTTGCCTGTCAAAGTTGCAGAGGCGTAACGTAAATAGGATACCTTACGCCCGCACAAAGATGCGCGCTTATACGTGAATCCGGGCCTATGAGTTTTATACTCATCCTTGAGGTGAGCAGGCATTTTAGCAGGTGGTGGTGTGCACTGAATATTGGATCCATTTAAATAGGATTTTACACAGCGGTGACAGCTTTGGAAACTTACATATGAACTTTTTTTTATAATTTATTTATTTTATTTTTTCATAAATTGTTTTATGAAATGTATAATTATTTGTTTATATTTGTTTAAGTATTATAGATACGCAGCGCTGCACTATTTTCACAAAATTTATATATGTATATATATATATATGTGTATATATATATATATATATATATATATATATATATATATATGTGTATATATATATATATATATATATATATATATATATGTATATATATATATATATATATATATATATATATATATATATATATATATATATATATATATAGGGGGAAAAAGTGTTGCCATATGTATTGTATTTTGCATTTATGTGTTGTAATTAAGGAGAAGTTAAAATTGATATAAAGTTCCCACTGGTGCAATTATCTATTCCAGAAGCTGCAGGGCCACCTTGTGACAGACTTCATATACTACAGGGCAATAAATGTACACATTACAGAGTACATAAAGGGCCTCATTTAGAGTGGGTTGAATGGAAGCAAACCTGCGCACATTTTTAAATCAAATACGTATAAAAATAGAGGCCAGTTGCAGTTTAAGGAACCCCAAGCAACCATTGGAAGAACCCTAGGGTTCCATGGAATCCTGGTTGAGAATGGCAGTTGTAGCATAGGAGTGTTTGGTGATCTTCCACTTCATAGCTACAGTGCAGTGAAGTACCAAGAACCCATTTACAGCCAAGGCAATATCGATGAAAGGTTTAAAGTTGGCCATACGCTAGTAGATTTTCCAATGAACATTTGTATGAAAATTCCCATCAGTACATTGAATGACATGATGAATGTTGTTCGAAAGTACTTAAAGAGGACCTTCAGCTTAGCCACCCCCCCCATTTTTTTTCTCTGCCCCGCTTACCTCCTGTTGTTCTAGGAAAAGTTCAGATACTCACTCAGCCACCAGATCCAGCGTTGTCCTTCTGACATCTTTCTATCAGCAGACACCGCTGGGTCCCATGTCGCTATCTTGCTTGTGACATCATTAAGAGACCCGCCATCTCTACCAAGTTCAGCGGGCAATTGCAAATTATGTGCCGCTAGGCCTGCCCCCCCCCCCCACTTCGGAAAAAATTACCAAAGGCCTCCTGGGACATGTGATGTGCATATTAAATGAGGCCTAGCGAGCATTATGCATGTCATTCGACTATGCCATTGGTCTCCAAACTTTTCAAATAAAGGGCCAGTATATTGTCTTTCAGACTCTAACAGGGCCGGATTGTGCCCAGCGGAGGCAAAAAAATTCTTGGGCCCGGCATCAGTGAGAATAAAAACGGCCTCAGGGTTGGTGGTCAATAGGAGGAGGAGTAGTGCCTCTAATTAGTAGCAGGAATAGTATCGCATCATTGGTATTGGTGGAAGAAATAGTGCTCCGTTGTTGGTATCAGTGGGATGAATAGTGCCCCAAAGGGCCGGATAAAGGCTAGCAAAGGGCCACATATGGCCCTCGGGCCGCAGTTTGGAGACCCCTGGTCTAGGCGAATGATGTGCATTGAGGGCGGGGCCACACTTTTTTTCTCTAAGAGAAGGTAAATAAAAAAAAAAGAAATCCAATTTGTGAAGCGGATGGGAGGAGGGTGGAGAAGGGGGGAGTTCATATAGAAGGGGAAGGTCCACTTTGACAACCATTTGCTTTTAACATTTGATTTTGGAATGAATAGACTTTCCAAAACGAAAAAACACATTTACTGTGAGAAATTAGTTCAATCCTGCGGCTTCAAATGATCTTTTTTCACTTTGGTCGATTTAATCCCAATAACTATTAGTATATCAAATGAATGCTCTTCAAAATGAAAATTTATGACCGAAATGATTGTATGGCCAACTTTAGTAAGTCAAAGGCTCCTCGGGTCAATAGGGGAGGGGGGTGGGATATTTTGCCAGGCTCTCCGGTGCCCCCTACCTCTGGCCACATGCAGTATTGCATGCCATTGAAGTCAATGTGGAACAAATAATTTTCGTTTCCATTGGCTTCTATGGGGAAATTGACATTGGCTTCCACACAGTTAAGGAGCCAATGAGAATCCTGAAGAGAAACAAGCTTCCAATGCTATAGGAAGGGAAGGTGGTGGCACAAAATTTGGTGTGCAGCTGCAGAGCAACGGATCACCGCAGATCAGTGGCGGTGCGTCCATAAAGGGCCCACGGGCGCTGCCCCCTCTCTCCTGCCACCTGTCTATCACTATAGATAGATTCATGCATTGCTGCTCCACCGAGACACTGCACCGAGACACTGAGACAATGCTACACACTGGCAGCATTTAAAGGGCACAGTAGCAGCAATTGATGGGCACACTGGTAGAAACTGATGGGCACAGTAGCTGAAACTGATGGGTACACTGGCAGCAATTGATGGGCACACTGGCAGCAATTACCATATATACTTGAGTATAAGCTGACCCGAATATAAGCCAAGGCACCTAATTTTACCACAAAAAACAGGGAAAATGTATTGACTCAAGAATAAGCCTAGGGTGTCCATCTGCATGCCTCACTGTGTCCATGTTCATGCCTCACTGTGCCCATGCCTCACTGTGCCCATGCCTCACTATGCCCATGCCTCACTTTGTCTATGACTAGACTGACGTTTAAAATGGGAGTCTATAGAAGGGGTGCCCGGGTTGAAAAATCGATGCTCCCCAGCCGTAGGTCCCCCAGACAACAAACAGTGCACACTTTCAGAGAAGAAATGGGGCTACATGTGTCCTAAGTTCCGGGTTTAGGGGACGTATGACCGGCTGGTACTGGGTACCCAATTCACCAGAGAAATTACCGTTTAACATGGGAGTCTATGGAAGGGCTACCCGGCTTTGAAAAATCTGCGCTCCCCGGACGTAGGTCCCCCCGGACAACAAACATTGCACACTTATAGAGGAAGAGTGTGGCTACATGTGTGCCAAGTTTGGGGTCCAGGGCCAGTACCGATACCGGTCCCCAAAGTCCGGGATATCAGGCGCAAAAAGGTGACTCGAGTATAAGCCGAAGGGGGCATTTTCAGCACAAAAAAATTTGCTGAAAAACTTGGCTTATACTCAAGTGTATACGGTACTGGGCACAGTAGTGGCAATTGATGAGCACACTGGCAGAAATTGATGGGCACAGTAGCGGCAATTGATGGGCACAGTGGCTGCGTTTGATGGACACAGTGGCTGCATTTGGTGGCACAGTGGTGGCAATTGATAAACACAGTGGCTGCATTTAATGGGCACAGTGGCTGCGTTTGATGGCACAGTGGCTGTGTTTGATTTTTCAACATTGGATTTTCTGGACATGTGAATATGTTTGTAGGATTTACCCCAGAAAAACAGAGAAGGGGGGGGGCTAAAAAGAAAAAAACAGGGTGGTAAGTTCATTTTTAAGTTCCTCTAGAATGGGGAAGTGCTTGGGTACTCTCCCAACTTTTCCAAATAATTTCTCAGCCTCTGAAACACCACAACTTAGAAGTGTTACAAGTATCTCCAGCTCTTGGATGGAACAACAGATTTATATGCACCTTACCAACACGTAAATACATTTTTTGTATTTGTTCTACCATTTGTCACATTTATTTGCCCTCCACTGGATCAGAAATGCCGAACATCAGCCTTTATTTGAACCCTATGGCAATCAAATCTTTGATGCATTCTTACAAAACTTTGACGATCAATACATTGGGCCAGATTCAGAAAGGAGTTACGTCGGCGTATCTCTAGATATCTCCAGATCCGTAACTCCGCATCTCGGCGCCTGATTCATAGAATCGGATACGCCTCACTGTTGCCTAGATACGAGCAGCGTAAGTCTCCTACGCCGTTGTATCTTAGGGTGCATATTAACGCTGGCCGCTAGAGGCGCTTCCGTAGATTTACGCGAAGAATATGCAAATGAGCTAGATACGCCGATTCACAAACGTACGTCCGCCCGGCACATTGATTTACGTCGTTTACGTAAGGCTTTTTCCGGCGTAAAGTTACCCCTGCTATATGAGGCGTAGCCAATGTTAAGTATGGACGTCGGGACAGCGTCGAATTTTGCGTCGTTTACGTAAGTCGTACGCGAATAGGGCTGTGCGTAAGTTACGTTCACGTCTAAAGCATTGACTATTTGCGGCGTAATTTGGAGCATGCGCACTGGGATACTTTCACAGACGGCGCATGCGCCGTTCGTTAGTAGCGTCAATTACGTGGGGTCCCGATTAATTAGCATACAACACGCCCCCTACCAGCCTATTTTGAATTAGGCGGGCTTACGCTGGCCCATATACGCCCATATACGCTAAGAAATAACTTCGGGCGCAAGTTATTTCTGAATACGGGACTTGACTCTCAAAGTTACGGCGGCGTAGCGTATATGAGATACGCTACGCCCGCCTAAAGATAGGCATTTGTTTCTGAATCTGGCCCATTGTCTTTTTTTGTTCTCTTCAAATCCGCCAAATCTATGCTGCAAAAATGAATAAAGTACACGGATAGCCATGAAAATGTATTTAATTTGTATTCCCTATCCACGGAAAGCTCCACAGTTGTCTTTATCCTTGTGCAGTTCAATACAAGATGAACTCTGCAATTGCTCCGTCACTTCCACTTAGCTGTAATATTATTTATGAGTTGTATAGTAGAAACCACCAGAGTTTGGGGAATACAGACCATGCTACTGTTTGGCAATGTGACGAAAACACCAGTAATTTATGGCAAGGAAAATAATTACATTTTCTTTTTCTTTTTTCTTTTTTTTTGTTCCCAGCAGCAAAAACACAGGTGCAAATGGGGGGGATGGATCTAAATCCATAGAGAAGAGAGATAAAAGGGAATTCCTTATGAAATGAGATTAAGCTCATGTGAACTGCTGGAAAATTAAACTACACAAGTGAGAGGGATTTCTGACTTCTGGGAAGGAGACGGGATTGCACAGGATATCTTTGTCAATCCCATGGCTTGGGCTGGTGTATGAAGAGGGGTTGTACTGTACATCCACTGTGGGCAGATGGTCATTATTACCAGCTCAGCCTTTAACTCTTTCCTTGCTGGTTTGATGCAATAATGTGTAGAACACTTTCATAGGCCACCAAGAACAATATCAAACACGTAGCTGACTTCATCTTTGACTGGTGCTTCATTAGTTTGTTAACCCATTTTGATTTAAGAGTTCAAATTAAACTGACCCTGTAGTTTGTCCATAGTAGGAAAGTAACAGGTTCACCTTATACCGTGTTTCCCTGAAAATAAGACCTACCCCAAAAATAAGCCCTAGTTTAAAATGCTTGTAAAATCCTATAATCCACTTTATTACAGTGGTATATAATGTTCAATGTGTGTGTTTCTGTAATACAATTGCGGGGAAGAGAGCTCCGGCAGGTCACAGAAGTGCAGAGTGGCGCTATGACGAAGGTATTTGTCACAATTATATTACAGAAACACACACATTGTACATTATATACTACTGTAATAAAGTGGATTATAGGATTTTACAAGCATTTTAAACTAGGTCTTATTTTTGGGACATATGGGACCATGACGCCACATACACACGATAATTTTTCGGGTTGTAAAAAAACAAAGTTTTTCAGGCTCTAGAAAAAACTAATTTTTTTTCAACTTCATCATTAAAACGACGTTTCCCACACACGATCGTGAACAAAAAAATGCTCTAGCAAAGCGCGGTGACGTACAACACGTACGACAGCACTATAAAGGGGAAGTTCAATGCGGATGACGCCACCCTTTGAGCTGCTTTAGCTGATTCCGTGTTAGTAAAAGACGATTCGCGTTTTTTTGTCTGTTACAGCGTGATGAATGTGCTTACTCCATTTCGAACGGTAGTTTTACCAGAACGAGCGCTCCCGTCTCATAACTTGCTTCTGAGCATGCGCGGGTATTTCACGTCGTTAAAGCCCACACACGATCATTTTTTACAACCCGAAAAACGTCATAGTTTAAAATGTCGTGAAAAAATAAAGCATGTTCAAAAAAAAAAAAAAAACACAGACCCCATTCCTTAGAGGGTCTGCCGAAACAGAACCCTCCCAGTACTAGGTGGGGCTCCCCCGATGGGAGTCCCCATGAGAGCAGGCGAACTAAGCCAGAAGGCCATGTCCACCCACTCCCAAGACGTTCAGAGCTGGCCCGAGGACCCGCACCCTACTAATCAAACGTGACAAACGTGAACACCGAACAAAAAAAAACATAAAAGTGACAAACAAAGGGGAAACAAAAAAGAAAGTGGGGGAGAAGGAAGATGAGGAGAGTGAAAAAGTGACCGATGTGTAGTACAATGGCCGGCCCTCCGGCCAGGAATCAAAAATTCCTCTGGTCCTGACCAAAAGGCCTGGCCCTAGAGCAGTGTTTCTCAATTCCAGTCCTCAGGCCCCCCCAACAGGTCAGGTTTTCAGGATTTCCATTATTTTGCACAGGTGATTTGATCAGTTTCACTGCCTTAGTAATCACCACAGCCTTTTCATCTGAGGGAAATCCTGAAAACCTGACCTGTTGGGGGGGCCTGAGGACTGGAATTGAGAAACACTGCCCTAGAGGCAGGTGGTCAAAAAGAGTTATATAGTGACGTGACCAAGGTGCCAAAAAGCAAATGTGCCGGTAGAAACACAAGTGCAATTTCGGCACCCCTGGACTGCCACTCCAGGGGCACATCATCATAGGCTTTTCAACGGAGCGCCCGGCCCACAGCCCGGACCAGCAGCACCCATCCCAGCCAGGAGGAAAGGAGCTCAGAAAGTTTAGGGAGAGCCCGTGCCCTGTTACTCCCACCACTCCCATCGCTCCCTCCTAATCACATTCGGGAAATACTAACCACTCCCCCGACCGGAAGGGGAGCAGGTGTTCTCTCCGGAACAACTGTCCGGGGGCAGGTGCAACAAAATCCAGACAAGAAGGCCAGGGAAGATTTCCTTCATTCTGAAGAGAAACCAGAGTATATTCAGAAATGGCATGCTTAGTGCGCCTGCGCCGTTGTCTACGGCACACATGCGCCGTAGACATCGGTGCCACCTTTCTTGCAAATATCTCCTTAACCGTGTAGGTTAAGGAGATATTTCTTGCACCTACAGGTAAGCCTTAATCTAGGCTTACCTGTAGGTAAAAGTCAGGGGTCTCAAACTGGTGGCCCACCCAGCTGTTGCAAAACTACATGTCCCATCATGCCTCTGCCTGTGGGAGTCATGCTTGTAACTGTCAGCCTTGCAATGCCTCATGGGACTTGTAGTTTCGCAACAGCTGGAGGGCCTCCAGTTTGAGACCCCTGGTCTAAGTGGTCTGTAAGGGTTTACAACCACTTTAAGTAAACAGTCCATCAGCTAGTTTAGACATTTTTAATCACTACTTTAATATTATTATCTAGAGTTTGCCACCAGCCATTGACAAAAGTGGGCAATGATTGGTCACCCTTACAATTGAATAAGTAATCGGAAATACGATATGATTGATATGTAGGGGTACACAAATCATCTTGGGTAGAAAGTGCCTCCTAAAGCACAACTCTGAGGCCCCGTACACACGACCGGGTTTCTCGGCAGAATTCAGCAAGAAACTCGATGGGAGACGTATTCTGCCGAGAAAACCGGTCGTGTGTACACTTTTCGCCGAGAAACCCGCCGAGGAACTCGTCGAGCCAAATAGAGAACATGTTCTCTATTTCCTCGTTGGTCAATGGGAAAATTTGGCTCGCCGAGATCCCCGGCGGCTTCACAAGGAACTCGACGAGCAAAACGATGTGTTTTTCTCGGACGTGTGTACGGGGCCTTACACATTTTCAGTTTTTTTGACCCCCACGTTGGGCCAGGAAATGGTAAACTCCCCCCTTATATAATTATGTACAAAACGCTACAAACAGTATGCATGTTTTTTGTTACATTCGGTAATATAACTGCTTGGCAGCTGCACCATACCCTCACTTCTATCCACCATGAAGTGCCCAAAGCCAACAATTGTTTCCCCAACAGTTCCCTTTTTCTGCTACTTTATCTGTTATAATTATAACATCCTTTCTTATCTGCCATGAACCATTTCATTTGATCGTGGTGCGCCGGCCTCTCATTCACCGAGAGATCCACTTCAAGCACCAGTCATTAACATATCTTCTATGGTGAAAAGGCTGAGGGTTGCGATCGGAAATGGACAGCCAGTACACTGGTATTCACAGTGAGGGCGAAAAGCCTGCGCTGGCCAGAGACGGGATGATGTCATCCCTGCGGCTATCTGATCCATGTGGCCAATGGATTTGTGCAAGAGCCTCTTACAAGGGGGGCCCAGAAAGCTGCGCTGGCTCCCACCCCATGAGCTCACACAACTCTATTTCTGGATGCTTTGTTGACTCTGATTCTTAGCACGTGTGAAACATCTGTTGCCCGGGAATGGGTGAAACGATGCCTCTGGAATGCCCTGTTGTGACGAGGAAACTATGGGATATCGTCATGGTGATTATACCTACCCTTCCCCCTAGCCTGGGAAATCAGAATGACATCATCTGCTGCCCAATGCTAATCACACCTCCCTATTATCCCAAGCCGTTGTTGTAGACACATCCTGACCAGCAACCTCTCTGCCTGAGATCAGAATCCTGGTTAAATTATCATTAGGGTGGACCAAACAATTGTTACTCTACGGCTTGCAAATCTTATATTCTAGAAAAACGCCACTGGTCTGGGTACAGCACTTTCCAAAGCCTTTGCACTCAGTGAGCTGGATTCAGATACATTGGCCTATCTGTCCGCCCGGCGTAACGTATCTGAGATACGTTACGCCGCTCTAACTTTGGGCGCAAGTCCTTTATTCAGAAAGAACTTGCACCCTTAGTTACGGCGGCGTAAAGTATCTATTGCGGCGTAAGGCCGTGTAATTCAAATGGGGATGTAGGGGGCGTGTTTTAGTTAAAGTTGTGTTGACCCCGCGTTTTTTACGTTTTATTTGAACGGCGCATGCGCCGTCCGTAAAATATCCCAGTGCGCATGCTCGAAATTCCGCCGCAAGGACGTCATTGCTTTCGACGTGAACGTAAATTACGTCCATCCGTATTCGCAAACGACGTAAAATTTCAAAACTCGGCACGGGAACGACGGCCATACTTAATGCCGCGTACACACCATCACTTTATGTGATGAAAAAAAACGACATTTTTAAAAACGTCAATTTAATAGACCGTGTGTGGGGGAAAACTTAGTTTTATGTCTTGTGAAAAACGACAAAAAAAATTTGAAGCATGCTTCAATTTTATGTGTCGTTTTTCAAAACGTCGTTTTTTGTTTCACAGAAATTGACCGTGTGTAGCAAAAAACGACGTTTAAAACGACGTTTTTAAACCCGCGCATGCCCAGAAGCAAGTTATGAAGCGAGCTTCAATGGAAAAAAGTGGTGAACGTAACCTCGCTTTGCTAGAGCATTGTGAAAAAACGATGGTGTGTAGGCAACGTCGTTTTTGAAAATTGAAGTATCAAAAACGTTGTTTTTTACTTCACAGAAAATTTTGTTTTTTTTCTATCACATAAAGTGATGGTGTGTACGCGGCATAACATTAGCTACCCCTCATATAGCAGGGGGTAACTATACGCCGGAAAAAGCCGAACGCAAACGGCGTAAAAAAAAAACGCCGGGCGGTCGTTCGTTTCTGAATCGGCGCAACTCCTCATTTGCATATTCCTCGCGTAATAATACGGAAGAGCCACCTAGCGGCGGGCCTGGAATTGCAGCCTAAGATCCGATGGTGTAAGTCACTTACACCTGTCGGATCTTAGGGATATCTATGCGTAACCTGATTCTATGAATCAGGCGCATAGATACGACGGCCGGACTCAGAGATACGACGGCGTATCAGGAGATACGCTGTCGTATCTCTTTCTGAATATAGCCCATTATGTCCATGAAAGTACACAGCAATTAACTCTAATGCCGAGTTGTAAAAAAATGATGTTTTTTTAATGTCATTAAAAACGATTGTGTGTGGGCTCCAGAGCTTTTTTCACAATGTATAAAATGGGCATTAAAAATTTAGAACATGCTCTAATTCTTCACTTCATTTTTAACGTTGTTGTTTTTAACGTTGTCGTTTTTAACGTCGTAAAAAATGGTCGTGTGTGGGCTTTAACGACGTGAAAAAAACGCGCATGCTCAGAAGCAAGTTATGAGACGGGAGCGCTCGTTCTGGTAAAACTAGCGTTTGTAATGGAGTTCATCACGCTGTAACAGACTGAAAAGCGCAAATCGTCTTTTACTAACACGAAATCAGCAAAAGCAGCCCAAAGGGTGGCGCCATTGGAATGGAACTTCCACTTTATAGTGCCCTTGTACGTGTTGTACGTCACCGCGCTTTGCTCGAGCATTTTTACTACTACTATTAGACATACAAAGAGAACATACTGATGTGAGTAGAGATCAAAGTGAGTTCTGCTGCTCCTTCACAGTCCAGTCTTAGGCTAGGGGTGTGTCCTGGGCCAAGCAGTCCTGCTGCTTCAGCAAAGGCCCATGACTTGGCAACACTGTCTGGCAGGGGGTATTGGATCAAAAGACTGGTTGAACAAATCTTTTTTTTTTTTTTAGCAGGCAGAGCTAGCCATAGGCACAAAGATTTAAATCTAATAGATTGCTCCATCAATGCTAAACATGGCCAAGGGATCTCCCCTAATGGCTAATGTAGGGGGAAGAATAGCTACTGAATACCCGAGCGTTGACTACATTGGATAGGACACAGTTGCTGCTTGGCTGTCTCCATCAACAAAATTCAAATTCAACTTTTTTCAAGCCTGGTGGTGCCCACAGGGCCACCAACAAGTCCAAATTTGCTAAATCAGCCCAAATTCGGGCAGTGTACAGCCATCTTTAAACAGTACACATCAGTATATGTACAGATACAGAGGGGCAGATCCACAGAGATCTGAACCCGCGCAGCTTTAGCTGGCTTTAGTTCGAATCCTGGTAGAATGTGCTCCGTAAGTTACGGCGGCATAGTCTATCTCTGGCGGCGGAATTCAAATTGGCGATTAGGGGGCGTGTTTCATTTTAAAGGACGTAATTTTTTTTAACTTAGACGTGAATTACGTCCATCCCGATTCACGGACGACTTACGCAATTTTTTTTAAAAAAAATTCAAAATAAACGCGGGAACGACGGCCATACTTAACATGGCAAGTCTAACTATACGCCGCAAAATAGCAGCTTTAACTATACGCCGGAAAAAGCCGTCTAGAGACGACGTAAAAAAATGCGACGGCCGCGCGTACGTTCATGGATCGTCGGAAATAGCAAATTTGCATACTCGACGCGGAAAACGACGAGAACTCCACCCAGCGGACGCCGAAGTATTGCATCTAAGATCCGAAGGCGTACAAAGCCGTACGCCTATCGGATCTAACCCAGATGCCGTCGTATCTTGGTTTGAGGATTCAAACCAAAGATACGACGCGGGAAATTTGAAAGTACGCCGGCGTATCAGTAGATATGCCGGCGTACTCTCACTGTGGATCTGCCCCAGAATGTATATTCCCAACTGTGTCCTCAAAGTTTTCAGCTCACTTTGATCCCAGAACAACTATACTGAAATAAATAGAAATGAGAACACCGGGCCAGCAACCCAAAAAGAACAGAAGCCTGAGGATAAGCAAGAAAACCAACTAACATATTCAAAAGATGAGGTCAGCAATGGTCAGCTATATATTTATCTGAGCACATGATCCCATTAAATCATATGTATAAAATGTAAGCTTGAAAAAATAGCCCCCCCCCCCCCCAAGAAAAAAAAACCTGTATCAGGTATACCCTGGAGACTTGTATCTGGATCATACACTCTGGCCAAAGAAAGCAACAATGCAAGTAGAGGCACGGCAGGCTTAAGCGTTACCGGCAAGACGTGGGTGGTATTAAATATAAGGTACATGGAATAAATTGATATGCAGAGGAGCCCATTCATAATAACAGAACAGAAAATTGAGTTTGTGCCTTGTGAGTGGTTCTTAATAATTACATTTTAACCTAAGGCTGCATTGTCTAAAACAGTTTTCTAACTACCTGCTGTTATTACAGCCTGAATTATCCGGTAATTCATCACTGACACAGATACGGTCAGTCATCTAATACGCAAGTAGGCCAGAGACGCAGGCAAGCCATCGTTTTCCACCAGCTCAATTGGAAATAGACTTACTGCCCTCTTGTGTATTCCAGGTAGAATTACAGCATTAAAAAAAGGGCATTTTGTGAGTTATGAATCTTATTATTATTATTATTTAAGGTACTTACCGTATTTATCTTCATATAACGCACCCCGGCGTATAGCTCACACCCCTGACCTGGAAGAGAAATTTCGGGAAAAAAATATAATACTTACAGTTTGAATGCCCCTCGTCGGTGTCTTGCCCGGCGTCCATCGGCGGCCTTGTCCGGTCCGGCCTCTGTCTGCGGCCTCGGTGGTGTCCTCCTCGCTTCTCCCGGGCTCTACCGAGCGCAGTACACTCAGGCACGCTCGGCTCTTCTTGCATAGGAGGCGGCACAGGGCGTGACGGCGAGGGGAGCCGAGCCTTGCCGAGTGTACTGTGCTCGGTATATGTCGCGGCAAGGTTCAAACACAGTGCGGGAAGCGGGTATCGGCGTATATCGCGCACCCGCGATTTGGCCTTATTTTAAGGGGGGAAAAGTGTGCGGTATACGCCGATAAATACGGTATATTGCACCGTCAATTTACGCAACGCTTTACATATACATTGTACATTCACATTGGCCCCTACCCTCAAGGAGCTTACAATCTAAGGTCCCTAACTCACATTCATATACTAGGGCCAATTTAGACAGAAGCCAATTAACCTACCAGCATGTCTTTGGAGTGTGGGAGGAAACCGTAGTACCCGGAGGAAACCCACGCAGACACAGGGAGAAAATGCAAACTCCAGGCAGGTAGTGCCGTGGTTGGGTTTCGAACCAGCGGCTCTTTTTACTGCTAGGCGAGAGCATTGATTTTAGATTAACTCATCATAGATGACTGTCATCATGCCTGTGAACCTAGTGTACTTATTTTCTTTAAAATCTTGCACTAGGTAGACCATGGGTCTTCAAACTATGGCCCTCCAGTTGTTCAGGAACTACAATTCCCATCATGCCTAGTCAGGTCTGTGAATGTCAGAGTTTTACAATGCCTCATGGGATGTATAGTTCCGCAACAGCTGGAGGGCCGTAGCTTGAGGATCCTTGAGGTAGACAGTTCAAAAAGCTACCACCAGTGATAATTTTGACATCAAATTCCGATTTAGTTTTAATCAAAAACTTTTGACTAAAATTTAATTTTACTTTTAGTCATATTTTAGTCATCTGAATTGTTTTAGTTGTATTTTAGTCAAATAAAATCTCCAGTACATTTTAGTCACAAAAATCGAATGGGTTTAGTGAAATTGTAATGCATTATTTAAGCATTTCTCTAGAATTTCCAAACTCATTATATACTCCTGGAGTAAAAATCGAATAATGTTATTACTTATGCATGCACTACAGACACAAATTTAGCCTTTGTGATATATAACCAGTGTTAATTTTGACATCAAATTTCGATTCGATTTAGTTGTAGGCTGGGTTCACACTATTACAAATTGGATGTGGGTTTCCAATTCACATGACAGGAGAGTGTGACCGTCTCTCAATGGAGTCGGTTCACACATCTTCGGGGCGGCCGCAGAGCGCACAGCAGAAGGGTCCTGTGTATCTTTGGCTCTGTTTCAGGCCTGAATTCAGGCAACAAATCGGATCTGATTCAGACCTGAAATGGTGAACGGTGACCCCCTGCTGTGCCCTGTGGCCGCACATAGTGTGAACCCAGCCTGAATTATAGTCTTTTGACTAAAACGCCATTTTAGTTTTTAGTCGCATTTTGGTCATCTGAATTGTTTTTGTTTTAATCGTATTTTAGTTGACTAAAATAGTATTAATTTTGTTGACGAAATTAGCACTGGCTACCACACACCTGTATCTATACAAAAAGTTTTTTTTTCTTTAGCTAAAGTAGAGAAGGGTTAAAACCCTTAGACCCGGTTCACACTGGGGCGACACGACAGGCGTCCCATTCAATGCAATGGAACCGTTCTAATAGAAGCGACGCAAGTCGCTCCGACTTAGAAAAAGGTTCCTGTACGACTTCGGGGTGCGGCTCGGGGCGACCTGCATTGACTTCTATACAGAAGTCGTTTTGCAAATCGCCTCTGAAGTCGTCCTCAGGACGACTAGCAGAGTCGCCCCCGAAGTCGTGCCGCTGCTGTGTGAACCGACTCTTAGCATAACAATAGCAAAGTATCTTTCTCTATATTTTTTGGGAGTTTCCTCTGTTAAAGCCCTTCTGGTCAAATATAAAACTGATTAGTATTAATCTGAGGCCTCGTACACACGACCGAACATGTCTGCTGAAACTGGTCCGTCTGACCAGTTTCCGCGGACATGTTCGGTCGTCTGTACGGCCGACCGGACAATTTTCTGGCGGATCGGACAGGTTTCCAGCGGACAAATGTTTCTTAGCATGCTAAGAAACATGTCCGCTGGAAGCCTGTCCGTCGGACATGTTCGGTCGTCTGTACGACTCACCGGACAAGTCCGCTCGGCCGAAAGCCCTCGCATGCATCGAAGTGATTTGACGCATGCGTGGAAGCATTGACCTTCCAGGGTCGCACACGTCGCCGCGTCGATGGCGCGGCCACGTCACCGCGTTCGCTGTCCACGAGAAATTTGGTCTGATGGTGTGTACAGCCATCAGACCAAAATCCACCAGCGGACATGTCCGATGAAAACGGAAATCGGACATGTCCCGTCGTGTGTACGAGGCCTGACAGGAATGGACCTGGGAGATAACCTGGTGGAATTCCTACGCCATTCCAACCATCTATCATGACCTGCCTACAAGAGAACCTGCATTTCATTATTCTGGTAACAGACAACTCCACCACCTCTTTGGTGTTTGAGGGTCTCAGACATTCAATTTATGGAGGACCCAACTTCCTCCCTTTAGTACTGAAAGAACCTTCACTGAAGAAACTGGTTTTACTATCACCAAACTTTTACTGTCACTTAAATTTTCGGATAAATACCACTTGTTTGTTAGGACTCAGTTACGAATATTTTCCCAACTGCTACTCTGTTTCAGACCTCTCAACTGATAACCAAGCCTTGATATAATCCTCATGACAACTGCAGAAGAACTCCACTGTGTGTTTTTTCGAGTCCCCTGTGTCATTCCCCCACCCCCGCTACCCTCCTTCCACCTCAAAAGACCCCTTCCCTTTACCCTCTCCCTTCTTTCCATCCCCAACCCACCCATTATCTCACAAGCTGACCTCCTTTCCCACTCTTGCTCCAGTTTTCCACCCCATGCATTTAACCAAAAGCTCTTCTACATGGTTATACTCTATAAAACGCACCCTGTGGTACCACAATAAGCAGCCTACCATCGGGCGGGTACATATATATGGCAGGCTTTTCTCTATGGTTCCTTCTTTTACTCTGGTGATATTCCCATATTCTCAAGATTTTCTATAGATTCTCCCCATGGATCAACCATTTAGGCCTCGTACACACCACCGGATCTATCCGCTGGGATTTATCCGCAGATCAGTTCCAGCGGATAGATCCGGTGGTGTGTACGTCCGAGCGGATATTTTTCCGCGGATATATTTCCGGCCGATGGATTTCCAGCGGATAAAAATGTCTTAGCATGCTAAGAAATCTATCCGCTGGAATCCAGTCCTCTCGTGTGTACGGGGCCTTAGAATTTGTTCTCATTACATACACCAATCAGCGGTAAAGGTAAAGTGAATAACACTGATTATTTCATGACAGTAGCACCTAAAAGTGGGTGGGGTATATTAGGCAGCAAGTAAAATGTTGCCCCTGAGGTTGATGTGTTGAAAGCAGAAAAATGGGCATCCGTAAGGATTTAGCTTTGACAAGGGCCAAATTGTAGTGGCAAGACGACTGGGTCAGAGCAATTCCAAAACTGCAGCTCTTGTGGGATGATCCCAGTCTGCAGTGGTCAGGACAGACCAAAAGTGGTCCAAGGAAGTAAAACCAGCAAACTGGCGACAGGGTCACTGACAGCCAAGGCTTGTTGATGCATGTGGGGAGCGAAGGCTGGCTCATGTAGTCTAATCCAACAGAAGAGCTAGTGAGGCTCAATTTGCTAAACAAGGTAATTTTGGCTCTGAATGAAAGGTGTCAGAATGCACAGTGCATCACAGCTGGATGCCTATGGGGCTGCATAGCTGTAGACCAGTCAGGGTCAGGGTGCCCATGCTGTTTACAGCCAAAGATAAGCATCATAACCGGACCACAGAGCAATGGAAGAAGGTCTGATGCGTTCAAGAATAGTTTGAGGAACACGAGTTTGAGGTGTTGACCTGGCCTCCAAATTCTCCAGATTTCAATCCAATCAAGCATCTGTGGAATGTGCTGGAAAAATTGGAAAATCCAATCCATGGAGGCCCAACCTATCTTACATGACTTAAAGGATCTGCTACTGACAACTTTATACCAGATACCACAGCATACCTTTACAAATCCAGTGGAGTCCATGCCTGGACAGGTTAAGGTGGGTTAGAGCGGCGCAAGAGCTTCTTATGGGTAAGTTATCACCAAAAGGGGGTGGTGGGGGTTAACTTTCACTACCATGTCCGCCGATGGGGCAGGGGGTTAACTTTTAGAGCCATGATCACCAACACAGGAGGAGATGGGGGGGGTTAACTTTTACTGCCATGACCACCAATACAGGAAGGAGAGATGGGGGTTAACTTTCTCTGCCATGATTACTCATTTAGTTTAAACTGTCCAATTATCTTTCTCTAAATACCCATTTAGTGGGGTAGAGGGGTTAGGAGCCAAAGCAGGGGGGGTTGAGGGAGGGTTAATAGTATTCACAATAGTGCTAGGAGGTTATTATTACATTTATTGACACCAATGTTGGAAGGTAATTTTTACATCCACTGACACCAATGCTAGGGGTTATTATTGCGTCCAGTGGCACCAATGCTAGGGGTTATTATTGTGTCCAGTGGCACCAATGCTAGGGGTTATTAAGGCGTCCAGTGGCACCAATGCTAGGGGTTATTATTGCGTCCAGTGGCACCAATGCTAGGGGTTATTATTGCGTCCAGTGGCACCAATGCTAGGGGTTATTATGGCGTCCAGTGGCACCAATGCTAGGGGTTATTATTGCGTCCAGTGGCACCAATGCTAGGGGTTATTATTGCGTCCAGTGGAACCAATGCTAGGGGTTATTATTGCGTCCAGTGGCACCAATGCTAGGGGTTATTATTGCGTCCAGTGGCACCAATGCTAGGGGTTATTATGGCATCCAGTGGCACCAATGCTAGGGGTTATTATTGCGTCCAGTGGCACCAATGCTAGGGGTTATTATGGCGTCCAGTGGCACCAATGCTAGGGGTTGCTTTTACTTTGGTGTTCATTGCAATACGCTACAAAAATTGAAGCAGGACTGAAATTTTTGGCCATTGCTATTGTGTGGCCCTCTGGAAGTGTCAGCAGCCACACTCTAAATTTCAAGTTGGCCACCACTTGTCTAAGAGGTGACTTCCCTTCCCACTGGAGAGATTTCCACACACTTCCTGTTGTGTTTCCTGAGACCAGAAGGAAAGGGAAAACCCCCTTAAAATAACACAGTTTTTGGGGCTCCTAAGACACTTTGCATGATGGATAAAATAATATACACAAAGGCCTCCTTGTAACATCTCCTGGTTATTTATTGCTTATATAGTGATCATAAGTTTCCCGTAAGGATACATAAAATAGCAATGTTTCATTAAAATACCTGTGTGTGTTTATCCTACAGATCTAAAATGTTGTGTCAGGAAAGCAAAGATTATTAAAGATTAAGAAAGAAGTTTGACAACGGCAGATAGAGCTATTTAATGCAAATTAAATGTAAAAACATGCATTTGGGGCACAAACATCTGAACAGAGAATTTCAGATTTATGTCACTGTACTGTACATGCCACAGTGATGATAACGGGACAAAGATTTGGGTGAAGCTGTTGGATAGGAAAACTAAACAGAATAATATATGTATATAAAGAGGAACTAGCGCAGAATGAAAAAGTGAGATTTGTTGCGAAAACATCATCTTTCCCCCCCCCCAATATCATGTACGTATTAAACCCATCCCCACACACACACACACACACACACACACTTAGGCTGGTAAAAGAAAGGTCGAAATTGGCCCGGTTCAGCAGGAATCGACCCAATCTTAATCCATCTATTGGCAGGCTGGGCGTACTGAAGTTGATCCATTGAACGACTTCAGTACAACCAGACTTATTTCATGTGATCACTGTATCTGATCATTGTATCTGATCATTGTATCTGATCATTGTATCTGATCACTGTATCTGATCACTGTATCTGATCACTGTATCTGATCATTGTTTCTGATCATTGTATCTGATCACTGTATCTGATCATTGTATCTGATCATTGTATCTGATCACTGTATCTGATCATTGTATCTGATCACTGTATCTGATCATTGTATCTGATCACTGTATCTGATCACTGTATCTGATCACTGTATCTGATCATTGTATCTGATCATTGTATCTGATCACTGTATCTGATCATTGTATCTGATCACTGTATCTGATCACTGTATCTGATCACTGTATCTGATCATTGTATCTGATCACTGTATCTGATCACTGTATCTGATCATTGTATCTGATCATTGTATCTGATCGTTGTATCTGATCGCTGTATCTGATCACTGTATCTGATCAATGTATCTGATCATTGTATCTGATCACTGTATCTGATCAATGTATCTGATCATTGTATCTGATCATTGTATCTGATCATTGTATCTGATCACTGTATCTGATCATTGTATCTGATCATTGTATCTGATCACTGTATCTGATCACTGTATCTGATCACTGTATCTGATCACTGTATCTGATCATTGTATCTGATCATTGTATCTGATCACTGTATCTGATCACTGTATCTGATCACTGTATCTGATCACTGTATCTGATCACTGTATCTGATCATTGTATCTGATCACTGTATCTGATCACTGTATCTGATCACTGTATCTGATCATTGTATCTGATCACTGTATCTGATCATTGTATCTGATCACTGTATCTGATCACTGTATCTGATCACTGTATCTGATCACTGTATCTGATTATTGTATCTGATCATTGTATCTGATCACTGTATCTGATCACTGTATCTGATCATTGTATCTGATCACTGTATCTGATCATTGTATCCGATAGGGTTGTCCCGATACTGATACTAGTATCGGTATCGGGACCGATACCGAGCATTTGCGTGAGTACTTGTACTCGCGCAAATGCTCCCGATGCTTCACCCGATACTTCGGATGAGAGAAGTCAGCGTGCGGCGGGCGGAGAGCGGGGAGGGGATCAGGGTGGAGAGCGTGGCGAGGCGTACAGAGGTACAGCGGAGAGCAGGGACGGAGTGCACGGCGGGAATCAGAGTGGAGGGGGCGGAGTGCGCGGCGGGGATCAGAGCAGAGAACAGAGCGAGTCTTCAGGCGGGCAAGTAAAGTGACATGCACACAGTCTTGCCTTCCGTCTTAATGAGCTACTGTTTGTAAAACTTGCAGCGTGTCTTCTGCTGGGGAAGGGAACAAGTGATGTTTCTCTCTTACCCAGAAATATGGTGGAAGGAGTGCCTCATGCTTAGGGTGCCATTTGGGAAGGCTTGTTTCTCTGTGTAAATCCCATCAGCCTGGCGGGTATTTTGCTAGATGTGACTCAGTCTCCTGCCTGTTTGTTTCGATGCTGGGGAGGGAGTTTTGATAAGCAGTGCACTAAGAATGGCCCAAGGGGGAGGGGAGACCTGCCTTCCTTTGGTGAATATGAACCAACTCTTCAGGAGTGCAGGACAATCTTCCCACTGACCAGCAATGTAAGGGGCATTCTTCCCACTGACCGCCAAGGTAAGGGGCATTCTTTCCCCCTGACCGCCAATGTAAGGGGCATTCTTTCCTCCTGACCGCCAAGGTAAGGGGCATTATTTCCCCCTGACCGCCAATGTAAGGGGCATTCTTTCCTCCTGACCGCCAATGTAAGGGGCATTCTTTCCTCCTGACCGCCAAGGTAAGGGGCATTCTTTCCCCCTGACCGCCAATGTAAGGGGCATTCTTTCCCCCTGACCGCCAATGTAAGGGGCATTCTTTCCCCCTGACCGCCAATGTAAGGGGCATTCTTTCCTCCTGACCGCCAAGGTAAGGGGCATTCTTTCCTCCTGACCGCCAAGGTAAGGGGCATTCTTTCCCCCTGACCGCCAATGTAAGGGGCATTCTTTTCCCCCTGACCGCCAATGTAAGGGGCATTCTTTCCCCCTGACCGCCAATGTAAGGGGCATTCTTTTCCCCCTGACCGCCAATATAAGGGGCATTTTTTCCCCCTGACCGCCAATGTAAGGGGCATTTTTTCCCCCTGACCGCCAATGTAAGGGGCATTCTTTCCCCCTGACCGCCAATGTTGGTGGCATTCTTTCCCCCTGCATGCCAATGTAAGGGGCATTCTTTCCCCCTGCCTGCCAATGTAAGGGGCATTCTTCAAAAAAGTATCGGTAATCGGTATCGGCGAGTACATGAAAAAAAGTATCGGTACTTGTACTTGGTCCTAAAAAAGTGGTATCGGGACAACCCTAGTATCGATGCATTGTACTAGGCAGAAATCGAGAAATAAACGGGAATGATTAGAGTAGCAGGCAGACCTATCTTGGAATGAACAGATTTGGGGGTCGAAGGTTTTCAATGATAGCAGTCATTTCCTAGAGCAAGGCATCAAAGAGAACCCACTGAATGAGAAAGACCCAGAATATAAGACTCCCAGCAGCTGCTTCTCATATAAATATATCTCTAAAAGCTGCAGCTTTACAAAGCAGCAGGGAGAATTAGCACATGCAGACAGCCTTAGCAGGAGAAGAGTGGGGGCCTTATAGTCATCCTCCCCCCACCAAATTCTCACAGACCTTAAAACAATACCTTAAAGGAATAATCACAATATTAATGAGTTTTTTTGTCTATCACTGAGCAATATTTTTCCCGTAAACCACTCAAAAGTTATGTACATTTATTTGACCCATTTCTGAAAGTCGTTATTCCGTTCCGTTCTGGATCTCCATAATTTCACACACTATAGTACTTGTGCACGTCTGTATCTTTACAGCCAAGAATATGGATTTAAGTAGATCTATTATTATATTTCATAGAGAACATGAATTAATATGGTATATGCCATAACTGCATAAAGACAACTGCACCTAAATCTTAGGCAGTCTATTGCCAGCATTAGTGACTGCAGAAAGAGGCCCCGGATTCACAGACGACTTACGCCGACTAATCTATTGATACGTAAGTTCAAAGATGCGCCGTCGTATCTATGCCCTGTATTCAGGAACCTAGATACACCTGAAATATGGCTTCAGCCGACCGACGTAAGTTGCCGTACGCCGTCGTATCTTGGGTGCATATTTACGCTGGCCGCAAGGGGCGCTTCCGTAGATTTACGCATAGAATATGTAAATGAGCTAGATACACCGATTCACGAACGTACTTGCGCCCGCTACGCCGTTTACGTAAGGCTTACGTCCGGCGTAAAGTTACCGCTGCTATATGAGGCGCAAGGAATGCAAAGTATGGACGTCGGAACAAGCGTATCTTTTTACGTCGTTTACGTAAGTCGTACGTGAATGGGGCTGGGCGTAGGTTACGTTCACGTAGTTGCCATTGAGCCGTCGTATCTTAGGGTGTAAATTCAACGTGATACTGAGCATGCGCGTGCATGCGCCGTTCGTTCGGCGCATCATTTACATGGGGTCACGATTCATTTCCATACAACACACCCCCTACCAACCTACTTTGAATAACGCGGGCTTACGCCGGCCCATTTACGCTACGCCGCCGTAACTTAGGGAGCAAGTGCTTTGTGAATACAGTACTTGCCTCACTAAGTTACGTCGGCGTAGGGCATATGAGATGCGCTACGCCCGACTAAAGATACGCAGCTGTACGTGAATCTGGCCCAGAGTCTTTTTCTCTCTCCCTCTCTCTCGTTCAACTCTTCTGGGAAGGCTGTCCACAAGGTTTAGGAGTGTGTCTATGGCAATGTTTGACCATTCTTCCAGAGGCGTATTTGTGAGGTCAGGCACTGATGTTGGACCAAAGGTGTTCTATCGGGTTAAAGTGCAGGCCAGTCAAGTTCCTCCACCTCAAACTCGCTCATCCATGTCTTTATGGACCTTGTTTTTGCACAATCATGTTGGAACAGGAAGGGACCACTCCCAAACTCTTCCCACAAAGTTGGGAGCATGAAATTGTCCAAAATGTCTTGGTAATCCGACACCTTAAGAGTTCCCTTTACTGGAACTAAGGGGCCAAACCCAACACCTGAAAAGCAACCCCACATCATACCCCCCCCCCCCCCCCAATGATTTGCAGTGCACAAAGCAAGGTCCAAAAATACATGGGTGACCTCAACACCTTTTGGATGAATGAGAGAAGAGACTGCGAGCCAGGCCTTCTCGTCCAACATCAGTGCCTGACCTCACAAATGCATTTCTGGAAGAATGGTCAAACATTCCCATAGACACACTCCTAAACCTTGTGGACAGCCTTCCCAGAGGAGTTGAAGCTTTTATAGCTGCAAAGGGTGGGCCAACTCAATATTGAACCCTACAGACTAAGACTGCGATGCCATTGAAGTTCATGTGAGTGTAAAGGCGGGCATCCCAATACCTCTGACACTATATTGTATATATTCAACATTCAGATCAATCTCCTGAGAGCAGGAAATTGTCCAAAATGTCTTAGTATGCTGACTCCTTGATACTTCACTTCACTGGAACTAAAGGGCCAAGCCCAACCCCTAAAAAACAACCCCACACCATGATCCCCCCTCCACCAAATGGTTTGGAGGGGTGGCCCAATACTTTTGGCAATATAATGTGGATGAGCGAATTTGGGGTGGAGGAACTTGACTGGCTTGCACGGAATCCTGACCTCAACCTGATAGAACACCTTTTTGATAAATTAGAGTGGAGACTGCGAGCCAGGCCTTCTCGTCCAATATCGGTTGGCTCTAAGGAAGAGATGATACCTTGAAACACGTCAGCCAGTTTTACTGTGAAACATTATGGGGCAGATCCACAAAGAAATTATTTTCAAAATTCCCGCGTCGTATCTTTGTTTTGAATCCTCAAAACAAGATACGATGGCATCGCGGCTTGATCCGACAGGCGTACGTCTTCATAAGCCTTCGGATCTTAGATGCAATTTTTCGGCGGCCGCTAGGTGGCGTTTCCGTCGAAATCCACGTCGAGTATGCAAATTAGCTATTTACGGCGATCCACGAACGTACGTCGGCCGGCGCATTTTTTTTTCGCCGTTTGAGTTCGGCTTTTTCCGGCGTATAGTTAAAGCTGCTGTTCTGAGGCGTACTCAATGTTAAGTATGGCCTTCCCGCGTACAATTTTGAATTTTTTGCGTCGTTTGCGTAAGTCGTTCGCAAATAGGAATTTGTGTAGAATGACGTCACCGTCGTGAGCATTGGCTGGTTCCGGTTTAATTTCGAGCATGCGCACTGGGATACCCCCAGGGACGGCGCATGCGCAGTTAAAAAAAAACGTTGTTTACGTCGCATCACGACGTATTAACATAAAACAAGCCCCCATCACTTCCATTTGAATTCCGCGCCCTTACGCCGCAACAGATACACTACGCCGCCGTAACTTGAGCCGCGGATTCGTTGTGGATTCAAACAAAACAAAAGTAAGTTACAGCGGCGTAGCGTATCTTGGATACGCTGCGTCTGGCGCAGATGTATGGGGATCTGGCCCTATATCTGTAATGTGATAACATGGACGAAAAGCTGCTAATAATTTGATAAGCTGTATCCAAGCGCATGTTTGTGAGTATCACTCTTTGTTATTACACAATAAAGTAATTTATTGAGGATAATGCACTAGGCCGATACGCTCTTTGTTTATTTCTCAATTCCAGTGCATCTAGACATCCCCAGTCATATGAGCGCAGCTTCCCAGGACAAGAGCCTAGAGTAACACCACTGTTGGGCCCACCTTTTAGCGCAGGAGATATGTGTTATTTGCGGCGAACATTCGTGCCTTGACCTCACAAATGCTCTTCTGGAAGATTTGGTCAAACATTCCCCTAGACACACTCCTAAACCTTGTGGACAGCCATCCCAAAAAGAGTTGAAGCTGTTATAGCTGCAAAGGGTGAGCCAATTCAATATTGAACCCTACAGACTAAGACTGGCATGCGATTAAAGATCATGTGCTTGTAAAGGCAGGTGTCCCAATAATTTTGGCAATATAGTGTGTATATATATATATATATATATATATATATATATATATATATATATATATATATATATATTTATATATAAAAATATATTTATATTAATCAGGCAGGATTTGTCTGCTTTTTTATATAAAAAAATAAAATATCATCAGATTCAAACATTTACATTTTCTTTACAAGTTGTAATGCTTATTAACTGTACGCTTTCAGTAACCTGTGCAGCTGCAGGCATTGTGGAACAATGTATTCTCAAAATGTACAACAAAAATAAATATATAAATAAATGTATTTTCTTTTCTCTCAGTAGCTTCCTCTGCTCCCCAGTGAGTTGACAGCCTTCCAATCTATAAAAACAGAGCGTGTGCAAAGGTACAGGGGGGAGAGAAAGTACTAAGACCTGATTGAAAAGACTTAATTGCTGCTATTTTGAACTTTAAGGATGAACTCTGAGCAGTGCCTGCAGCTACAAGGGTCAGTGAGAGTTTACTTTAAAGCGGTTATAAACAGCTGGACATTTTTTTTTTGTTTTGCACCTGCAAGGTAATGTCATAATGTGCTAGTATGCATAACATGCTAGCACAATATGTTAAACTTACCTTAAAGCAAAGCTATTCCAGCGCCGAGATGCCAGCACTGCAGTCGCTCTCATCTTAACCCGTCTTGCTTCCAGGTTTGCGGACTCCGGCTCAGGCTCGGAAGAAAAGGCACGGGTGGCCGTGCCTTCAGAGCGCATGCGCCAGTGATGTCACTGGCTGCATGAACAGTAAATATGCAACCATATGGAATAAGACTGGAATGCCATTAAAGTTCATGTGAGTGTAAAAGCAGGCGTCCCAATACTTTTGGGAATTCCCAAATCAATCTCTCCTATAATGTGAATGCAGTTTGCCATGAGCCAGGTATATATAGACAGGATGGCCAGGATTCAGAAAGAAGATACGACGGCGTATCTCCTGATACCCTATCTTATCTCTGAGTCCGGCTGTCGTATCTATGCGACTGATTCATAGAATCAGGTTACGCATAGATATCCCTAAGATCCGACAGGTGTAAGTGACTTACACCGTCGGATCATAGGCTGCAATTCCAGGCCGGCCGCTAGGTGGCGCTTCCGTATTATTACGCGAGGAATATGCAAATGAGGAGTTACGCCGATTCAGAAACGAACGTCCGCCCGGCGCTTTTTTTTTACGTCGTTTGCGTTCGGCTTTTTCCGGCGTATAGTTACTCCTGCTATATGAGGCGTAGCTAATGTTAAGTATGGTCGTCGTTCCCGCGCCGAGTTTTGAAATTTTACGTCATTTGCGTAAGTCGTTCGCGAATACGGATGGACGTAATTTACGTTCCCTTCGAAACCAATGACGTCCTAGCGACGTCATTTAGAGCAATGCACGCTGGGAAAATTTACAGACGGCGCATTCGCAGTTCGTTCGGCGCAGGGACGCGTCTGATTTAAATTTTACACGCCCCCTACCCGCGGAATTTGAATTCCGCCGGGGGATTTACGATACGCCGCCGCAAGTTTACAGGCAAGTGCTTTCTGAATAAAGCACTTGCCTCAAAAACTTGCGGCGGCATAACGTGACTGAGATAGGTGAGCGGATCTTTAGATCCGCGTAACCTATCTGAATCTGGCCCGATATCTAGAAAGTTGATAGAGGTCAAAATTATAAACATGCATTAGCCTATTTTATATTACAAGGCAAATGTATTGGCAATTTCACCTCAGCATACACATAATTCACAATGTATACTTTCCAAACCAGATCTCCCAGTCTCCTCCTATAAATTTGGTGTCAGCTATTATTACATGCACTTTGTTTTTTTTCCAGCTTTTGGTTAAAGAGTTCCACCTAGTGGTGGACAGAGGAATTCATTTCAAATTAGATTATGTCACTTGCTACTGCATTACTGCTATTGCAGCACATAAACACCCAAAACTAAAAATGTTATATGTTTAAATGGACAAAGACACAGATTTATTTCATTACAAACGGTGCTGTTTTTCTTATTTTGTTTCCTTTTTTTCTGAACACCTCTTTTAAAGTAGAACTATAGGCAAAACTTTTAGGCCCCATGCACACGAGAAGCAAAAGCAAACACATGTAAATTCAAGTTTTCAAAGGCAAAAACCGGCCTTTAAAACGCCCGTTTTTGCAGCGAATTTCACGGCGTTTAGCAGAGTTTTACCGCGTTTGCGGCTATCAGCGTCCGTAACAAAGACATTGTAGACCCTCCCAAAGCTTTGAAACACAAAAACGTTTACGTCTGAACCCAAATTTTTGCGTCTGAAAAAACGGTCCTAAACCCAACTGCTTCAAAACGCCAAAAAACGTGATTGTGTGCATGGACACATAGGATAACATTAAATGTGTTCAGGGGCAGTTGAAAAAAATGCCCAAATGCCTCTGAACTCGAGTTTACCAGCGTCTCGTGTGCATGGGGCCTTAGAGTAAAGGAGGGTTATAACCCCTGTCAGATTTTTTTCCGCCATCCGTGTCCCATTGCAGAGGTTTACCTTCACCTTCCAATAGCCAAACATGAAGTGAGAGGAAATTCCTGCAAATTAAGGGATTTCCTTGGGGCCCCCAGGTTACCTGAATTAGTGTCCCCATCGAGTATAAGTCGGGTTTTGCAGCACATTTTTTTGTGCTGAAAATGCCCCCCTCGGCTTATACTCGAGTCTGTGTACCTGCTTACATGCAGTCAGACCGCGGGTGTCCAGTGGAAAAAAGCCAAGCCTCCTCCTCATCCTGTTCTGTCCTGTCCTATCACGGACGTCCTCTCGTCCTCGTCCATGTAACGAGAAAGAGAGGGCGTCCGTGATAGGCGGAACACTGAACACAGTGTCTTCTGGGAAACTGAGTGTTCCGCCTATCACGGAACAAGACGAGGTCCAGACCGACCCTGAACTCAGCGTCCACCCGGCTCAGGACCAGAGACCTGGAGACCAGGATCGGAGCAAGGTCGTTCTCCCCAGGTACCTTGCGAGACAGCCGGAACAGATTTTTTTTTTACAGTCCAGGTTATAGTTGGTCGGTTGATCTCTTTATGTCTAGCAGCTCCGCCTCCCCCTAATTCCAGACCCTGCTGCGAGTTTAGACACTGGTGCAGCTCTTAATGTTTTCTCTAATTCCTCTGGGGTTCACAGCTTTTTTAAACTGGACGTCTGACTGCACGTAACGGGCTAAGCAGGTATGCAGATTGGCAAAGTGAAGCTGCAATGGGCACAGTATGGTGAGGCAAGCAATGGGCACAGTGAGGTGCTATACACTGTCACTGTACTAATGACACTGGATGTGAAGGGGTGATCAAGGGGTCAAATTACGGTTTGAGTCCTGCAGGAACACATGGGAACACCATTCCCATTATCAGCTGACAGCGCAACTGCACTTGCACCATTACAAAGCCTGCAAAGCTCATACATGATCACCAATTTTTGGGTGGGCGCATGTGCAGTGGTGTAATGGTCACGCCTGGCGCCATTTTTGAATGGAAGGCAGTAACACCCGGTCTCGGGGTCTGCGGCGCCTCAGCACAGCAGAGAGCAGGAGGCCAGTAGCAGTACACTGATGTAAATTGGGGTACGTAGGGCTGTCACTAAGCGGATAAAGACCAGCCATTCTCAAGCAGATTTTCGTGGAACCCTAGAAATCCTTCAGAGGTTGCTAGGGGTGCCTGTGGCTGATTGACCTACCATTTGATTGTGGCCTGCAATGCCACTTAGAAGAGCCAGAAAAGTCATGGAGGGGATATCTTCCAATGGGGACACTAGTTCTGGTGACCTGGGGTTTTCCTAAAGAAATTCCCTTACTTTGCAGGGATTTCCTTGCTGTTTGTCTATGGGACAGGAAGTGAAGGGAAAGCTCCACAATGGGACAGATGGAAAAACAAAAATCTGATGGGTTATAACCCTCCCTTGCTCTATCCAAAATGGGGTAAAAAATGTTTTGCCTATAGTTCTATTTTAAAGTGGAGCTTCACCCAAAAGGCGAGGCTCCGCTTGTTTGTCGTCGTCCCCCCCCCCCCCCCATACTGCCCCCTTTGCACTTTTTGGGGAGAGCAGATACCTGTTAAAACCATATACCCGCTCCCACTTCTGGGTAGGATCGCTGCATCTACAAAATGTATGGCTCCTCTTCCTCCCCCCCCCCCCCCCCAAGCCTTCTGGGAGACACACAGGTTCAAAAACCACAGCGTGACTCACGCATGCGCAGTAGGAAACTGCTTCACTTCTGTTTCACTTAGTGAAGATGTTGGTGTCTGCACCCAAAGCCGATTGACGAATCGGCTAGGTGTGGCGACATTGCGGGATCCCTGGACAGGTAAGTATCCTTATATTAAAATTCAGCAGCTACAGTATTTTTTTACAGGCTGGAACTCCGCTTTAAGTCTCCAAAAATGTAAAGATAAATGACCAATGAATACCTCTTGATGTGCCCCGTAGCTGACACACATAACCTCTATGTAGGAAGTGAATGCATCAGAGGCAGGGGCATCTGTCATTGTTGTGGGGTCCAATGAAGCTGCCTAAAACTTACTTGCCAACTATCCTGGTTTGAATTCTCTTGTTTCTAGAAGTTTTAGTCCTGTGCTGTGTCCCGATATCTCAGTGGGAAGTTCTGTTACTAATGCTGCCCAGCTCTGCCCAATTGTGTACAGATGACTCACCTGCAGACTCTGTCTTTACATGTAAATAACCGTCATTCATATGTAAATAGTGACGTCATTCATATGTAAATAGTGGCGTCCGGTGGAATTGATATGTAAATAAAGGCGGCATTCATATGTATATCATACCCCCTTAAGGTCATATCCACCATCACCTATACTGAATGCTGCTGGATCCATTGATGGGTCTGCTCACCTCCCCAGTCCATGGTGTGCAGGCATTAAGGAGATGATGTGCTGTAACCTCTAGAAACCAATCGGTGAGCAGCATAGGTGTGTGCAGCCTATTGCATTAGGGTGTGCACCCCAAAGCCCAAATACACACTACCGATCACGCACAATGTTTATTCAGAAAGGGAAGGGGCCAGTAAACTACATATTTACTGGCCCCTTCCCCACTCGTAAAACATCCCAGCAGCAACAGCCGATAGGAGAGGAGGGAAGCTGGCATCGTTGCGGGGGGAAACATGGGAGCAAGGGCAGTAGGAGGAAATCTGTGCTGCACAGGGGGATTAGGATGTGCCTGGGCATACCTGGCACACCCTGTGTGCACGCCTATGGTGAGCAAATTATCCTGTACAATAATCTCCATCATCCAGTCAACAAGCAGAAATCATGTGCTGTAACCTCTAGCAACTAATCAGTGAGCCATAATGTGTGCTGTAACCTCTAGCAATCAGTCAGCAAGCGGTAATGATATGTAACCAATAGCAATCGCTACCCGATCTGATACAGAAAACTGATTTTGAGTCTAGATGCTATTTATTGTATGTCCCAGAGCAGGTGAAGAGTGAAATTTGGGGGCCCCCAAGATTTTTTTTGCCCAGGGTCCAATCAATATTAAAGATGGCCCTGATCAGAGGTTTGAATTTTTTCCAGTAAGAAGAAATCCACCGGAGGATATATTAAGCGTGTCTCGGAACCAACATGATGTGTCTAAAAATCACCTCACTTACTGGTAGAATTACTATTTATAATGATCAGAGACATTAACAGCAGCTGCTGGAACACTGTCCAGACTGCTGAGAAGACAGATAAGCTCCCTTCATATGACAGTAACCTTGACACAGTCAGGACCTTCATTCTCAGCATATAACATTGTGTGAGAGTCTCCCGCTGTTATGTAATAATCTCTTACAGATCCATCTAAAACACTAGAAAGAAACTATCCCCATCGGGTTCACAATAATGCTCAGCAACACACCAAGGTGCTCTTTATAGAGAAACGATCTCACTATATTCTGTAACAGTAAGGCTCCGTTCACAATGTGCAACAGAACACACAAGAACAGGTTTTGCTACGCATTTCGGAAACACACTGCAAACCCGCGTTGTGCTTGCGGTACCTTTATTTGCTAATGGCACTCCAAACGCCGTTAGCAGGCACGCCTTTTGTCGCACATTTTGTCGTACACCAAAGCGTACATTGAAAAACTGCGAAATTCTCCATATGCCCAAAAAGGTTCCTTTGTTCCTGATTCTTATCCATGTCTGCTAACCTTGTTCCTGACCCGGCTACGTCTGGCACCTCTCTTGGACCAACACTTGCCTGTTATATCTGTTTCTCCCTTATGCTACTGACCTCCGCTTAGACTTGACTACATCTCTGCTTCCTGATTTGGCACCCCACTGCCAGCACGTTACTAACCTTTTCCTGTTCCAGACCTTGAACCTGATCTTTATTCTGCACCTGCCTGCCTTGCTCCTGCTGAACAAGGCTTGTGACCAGACTCCACACCACCACTGGAAGGTCTCCTGTGTCTCCAAGCTACAGCTCATTACTACAGCTTCCAGACACTTGCACTCTTCCACTGCCCTATCAGTTCCTGTCTCCACTACCAGGGGTTCTTGAATGGGAAATGTGCAAGAGGCCACCCTCGCCATCTCGGGCTCGACAGTCTGGTACATGAAACTTAGTTCCTCCCAAGACCTCCTGCTCCCTAAATCCCTCATCACCTGCTTCCATACTCACCTCCAGGACTTTTCCTGAACCTCTCCCATCCTATGGAACTCCTTACCCCAATCTGTCTGACTGTCCCCTACCCTGTTCACTTTTAGACAATCCCTGAAAACCCTTCTCTTCAGAGAAGCTTATCCTGCCCCCACCTAACAACTATACTTGTATTTACTCCATCAGTTCATCCCCCATAGCTATTTCCTCTTGTACCACTTGAGCCTCCCCCTTGATTGTAAGATCTAACGAGTAAGGCCTCGTACACACGATAGGTTAAACAGAGGACAACGGTCTGATGGACCGTTTTCATCGGTCAAAACCGATTGTGTGTGGGCCCCATAGGTTATTTAACCATCGGTTAAAAAAAAGCCAACTTGCTTTAAATTTAACCGATGGATTCCTAACCGATAGGTCAAAACCGATCGTTAGTAGGCACAACCATCTGTTAAAAATCCATGCATGCTCAGAATCAAGTCGACGCATGCTTGGAAGCATTGAACTTCATTTTTTTCAGCACGTCGTTGTGTTTTACGTCACCGCGTTCTGACACGATCGTTTTTTTAACCGATGGTGTGTAGGCGCGACAGACCATCAGTCATCTTCATCGGTTAACCGATGACAGCGGTCCATCAGAGCGATCTCATCGGATGGACTGATCGTGTGTACGCGGCTTAAGACCCTCCGATTCCTCTTGTATTACATTTTATTGTAACTGTACTGCCTGCCCTCATTGTAAAGCGCTACACAAACTGTTGGCGCTATATAAATCCTTCATAATAATAATATCATGAGATATAACCGTTCTAGAGAATGCTGGCAGAAATGAGACAATAAAAGTGATTGTTGCATATATTTATTTTCTAATTCCCTTCATTCCAAAATTAACGTTTTATCCACTTGCAAAGTGGCTTTGATTAGCTGCTATAGAATGTGACTTGAGAAACAAACAGCTCAAAGTCTACTGGGACTTCTGACATAACATCCAAGATGGCGGCACCCAGCAGCAGTCTCACACCTATTGAATTTCTTACGAAGGGAGGATAACATGCATAAAATCTTAAAGGGGTTGTAAAGTTTCGTGTTTTTTCACCTTAATGCATCCTATGCATTTTTACTATGCGTTTTAGTTACCTGAGCCAGTTCCTGTTTGGCACGTCCCCGCCATCCTCCTCTCCACGGAGTCCCGGCTTTGATTGGCTAGATTGATAGCAGCGCAGCCATCGGCTCCCACTGCTGTCAATCAAATCCAATGACGTGGGTGCCGGGGTCGAGTCATACACTCTGCGTCTATGGACGCCGGGTGTATGACTCAGGAGCGCGCCCGCAAGGTAACCCCCTCAGGAGAGAGCTTCCCAGGGGGGGTTATCTAATGCGGGGAGGAGCCGGCGAGAGCTGACGAGATTATGTTTGGGGTCACTCTGTGCAAAACGAGCTACACAGTGGAGGCAAGTATGACATGTTTGTTATTTAAAAAAAAAAAAGGGGAACCTTTAGTATCACTTTAAATGTACATATAATTATATGAGAAGACTTTTATTTTAATAAATAGTCTGGCAATAGGGTCTCTTTAAGCTGTTTGACATTTTCCCAACCACATAATGCATTTATTTAGAAGTAGGAAAGGTGGACTTTAATGTCACATGGCAGTCTAAGGTTGAATGCTGGGAGCCCACTCTCTGACAGCTGTGGGTCACCACTCCTGATCAGGAGCCTGCGGCAGATGTGAAAGCCAATCATTGGGAGCCGCTCCCAAAGAAAATGAAAAAAGGTATTGCACTGACTAGAACCTGACTGTCATTTATGGGGCACATAAGAGGATCAGGAGAGTGGTAGGAAACACCAGGTGACGTGGATGCAGACCCTCTGAGATTAGGTCTTGAGATCCTTATGCACCTACAAAAAACAAACACAAGAGGGAGCCACCATCTAGTTATGGTATAGCAAATTATTAAAAAGAATGAAAGACAATAAAAATGCACTCACTCACTCAGATCTATATGGGTTTATAATAAGCCTTGATCTACTTTTAACTAGTGAGTGCCTTTTTATTGTCTTTTCATCTTTTTAATAAATCGCTACCCCTAGATGGAGGTGCCCTCTTGTGTTTGTTTTTTAGATTGGGAGCCGCTCTGCCTCCCGGCATTAGAGCACATATGGGGTTCTGTGCATCAAGCTTTTATAGGTATATTACATGCCCAGAGTAATTTTCCAGTGCCACACTTGCTGCATACACTCTACTATACAAGACTAGCTGCACGTGGCCGTGCTCTTGTTAATGCTGATGCTCCTTTGCATCTATGTTTATCCACACATGGGCGTCCAATTTATTTTCTGAACATCAACGTTCTCCGCTGTACATGAGATGTGCATGTCCAGGTAAATGACGACATATAAGAGCACTGGCGTGTACAAGAGCACACCAAAACACGCATTAAAAAAACGAGAAATGCTCCATGCCCAGAAGGGTTTTTGGATCTTTTTTTGAGTGTTTGCTGGTCATCTCTCGCCTCAACTATTGCAACTCCCTTCTTATTGGCTTACCTTTACATATGCTATTCCCCCTTCAGTCCATCATGAATGCTGATACCAGACTCATCCACCTTACCAGCCGTTCAGTGTCTGCTACTCCTCTCTGTCAATCCCTCCACTGGCGCCCAACAAATTAAATTCAAAATACTAACAACTTACAAAGCCATTCACAACTCTGCCCCCGGCTACATCACCAACCTAGTTTCAAAATGCCACCCAAATCGTCTTCTCCGTTCATCCCAAGACCTCCTGCTTTCCAGCTCCCTTGTCACCTCCTCCCATACTCGCCTCCAAGACTTCTCCTGAGCCACTCCCATCCCATGGAACTCCCTACCCCAAATCTGTCAGACTATCTCCTACTCTGTTTAGCTTTTTGGATGATCCCTGAAAACCCTTCTCTTCAGAGAAGAGTATTCTACCCCCACCTAACAACTGTACTTTTATTTTCTCCACCAGTTCTCCCCCCACAGTTATTACTTTTTGTATAACTTGACACACTCCCTCCTAGATTGTAAGCTCTAACGAGCAGGGCCCTCCTGTATTGAATTGTATTGTAACTGTACTGTCAGCCCTCATGCTGTAAAGCACTATGGGGTAGATCCACATACAAATACATCAGCGCAGCGTATGTGAGATACGCTACGCCACTGTAACTTACTTTTTGCTGGTTTGAATCCCCAAAGAATTTGCGCCGTAAGTTACGGCGGCGTAGTGTATCTCAAGCGGCGTAACGGCGCGGAATTCAAATCGGCGATTAGGGGCCGTGTTTCATTTAAATGAAGCGCGTCCCCGCGCCGAATGAACTGCGCATGCGCCGTCCCTAAATTTCCCGCCGTGCTTTGCGCTAAATGACGTCGTAATTCAAATTAAACGCGGGAACGACGGCCATACTTAACATGGCAAATCTAACTATACGCGACGAAATACCAGCTTTAACTATACGCCGGAAAAAGCCGACTAGAGACGACGTAAAAAAATGCGCCGGCCACTCGTACGTTCGTGGATCGTCGGAAATAGCTAATTTGCATACCCAACGTGGAAAACGACGTGAACACCAGCCAGCGGACACCGAAGTATTGCATCTTAGATCCGAAGGCGATACGAAGACGTACACCTGTCGGATCTAACCCAGAAGCTGTCTTATCTTGTTTTGAGGATTCAAAACAACGATACGACGCAGGAAATTTGAAAGTACGCCGGCGTATCAGTAGATACACCGGCGTACTCGCTCTGTGGATCTACCCCTATGCAACTTGTTGGTGCTATATAAATCCTGTATAATAACAATAACAATATCCATACCTCCCAACTTTCTGAGATGGGAATGAGGGACACCTATCCGCAAAAGTATGCAGGCATAGGGCACACCTCTTGCCACGCCCCCTTAAAGGAGAATTGTACAAAAAAATACGATTGGTTAAATCCACAAGTGCTTTTTTTTTCCACTACTATTTCTTTATAATGGCTTTTGGAATTTACAAATGCAGCAATTTAGAAATCAGATGAAAGGTTTAGCACTGGGAAACACTTTTTGATGAATAAAAAGTGCATTTTATATAAATCTATATAGATCAGACCAAAATGAGGGACACATGAGGAGAATGAGGGACAGAGGGACACATGAGGAGAATGAGGGACAGAGGGACATTGCTCCAAATCAGGGACAGTCCCTCAAAATCAGGGACAGTTGGGAGGTATGCAATATCATGTGTACTGCCATTCACATGGCAGGCTGTATGCGATGCATGTGGCTTCCCAGGCGCCAGAACGCATAGGAAGAATATGCTAGCCATATTTTAAAGACCTGTGTACATAAAGGAATTCCATGTGATACATTTTATTATTTTTGTATGGAGTGGATAGGGATTAGAACACCTTTCAGGTTTTTAATGCTGTCTGTGTCCCCGTGGGGCCCTCCTGCAACAGCTGGAGGGCCCCAGGTTGCCTACCCCTGCTCTAAAGTCCAACTAAAGGTGTCAGGCCCTCTACTGGTAGCTGGTGGAAGACTCGTGCTATTGCCTCCACCTAGTGCATGAGCAGCATAAACAGGGCATGTAATAAAGCTTTCCGGTTTTTATTTGGTTTCCATGGAAACTGTAAAAAAAAAGAATCCCAACTCCTTTTATATTTGTAAGATATTTAAAGCCACACTTGTGGTCTTGTAGTGTTTCCTACATAAAGATTAAATATTAGAAAAAGCATATTTCCTTGGAAACCGTGATGTTTATCAGAGTACCCTGCGGTTCAGTTCTGTACCCGATTACTGCCCTTCTGTACTGCCTATAAGGCCCCCCATGTCTGGTCTATTTACAACTGAATTCTGTTGGAATTGATTTTTCATTTTGTCTGAACTCTTCTATGAGGGTGAAGATAACATAAAGTCAGTGGGGTAGATTCAGGTACCTTTGCGCATTTTTTACGGAGGCACAGGGCAACGTAAATTGCGTGGGCGCTCCGGCAAAATGCCCGGCGTAAGCGCGCGCAATTTAAATGATCCCGTAGGGGGCGGGAATCATTTAAATTAGGCGCATTCCCGCGCCGATCGTAGAGCGCATGCTCCGTCGGGAAACTTTCCCGACGTGCATTGCTGCAAATGACGTCGCAAGGACGTCATTTGCTTCAAAGTAAACAAGAATGGAGTCCAGCGCCATTCACGATTCACTTACGCAAACTACGTAATTTTCAAATTTCCCGACGCGGGAACGACGGGTATACGTAACATGGGCTGCCCCTGCTAATAGCAGGGGCAGCCTTACGCAAAAACCGCCGTACGGAAACGACGTAAATTGCCTACGCAGGGCTCGCGCAACGTTGTGAATCGGCGTTAGTATGCAATTTGCATACTATACGCTGGGCACAACGGGAACGCCACCTAGCGGCCATCGCAAGAATGCAGCCTAAGATATGCGGGCATAAGAGCCTTATGCCGCGCATATCTTAGGCTGCAGTCGGCGTAACGAGGTTCCTGAATCAGGAGCATTCGTTACGCCGGGGCAAGTAAGCAATTGCGCTGTGTAACCTATGGTTACACAGGCGCAATTGCTTCTTGAATCCAGGCCAGTGGGTATAACAAGTGGGCATCACTCAGTTGGCATCTGAGCTGACATACTGTGCAACTACTCTGAACTAGTTCCAGTCCAGGCCAATTCCGACATTTCTGTCATACATGTAAAAATCAGCATTTTTTTTTTTTGGTCGAAAATGTCTTTAAAACTTCAAACATTATTATTTTAAGCAGAGACCCTGGAGAATAAAGTAGTGGTTGTTTCAATTTGTGGCACAATATTTGTGCAGCGGTTTATCAGACACCAAAGTTCTTTTAAAAAATACTCTTTAATGAGTTTTCAGTGCACACAAGCACAATATAATACCCATTTTTTTGGTAAAACACATGTACATGTAAAAAGCTGCATTTTTTTTTTTTTGGTAGAAAATTACTTAGAAACTCCAAATATTATATATTATTTTAAGCAGAGACCCTGAAGAATAAAATGGTGGTTGCTGCAATTTGTTGCACAATATTTGTACAGCGGTCTGGTCCTAGAATTATTGCTCTTGTTCTGACGTCCGATCACCGTTTACATATGCGCATAGGCGTGAGCATTTGCGTGTAAGCACAAGGGACGGGGCTCTTTAATTTTTTTTAATTATTATTTATTTTCTTAATTTTTTTTTAACACTGCACCTTTATTTATTTGATCAACTTTATTCAGCTTGTGATCGCATGGGCCGTGGAATCGGGAGCCGATGCTGCTGGTCGCATCCTTATTGGGCTCCCTAATGTAAAAGGAGAGCCCGGTAAAGGCGGCGGCAGCAGGAGGGGATGACCCCCTTCCACCGCCTGGAAACGTGATCCAGTAGCTGTATGTCCACTAGGATCACTTTATGATCAATTAGGTTGTATTTTAATGCAAGGAGCATGTTCATAGGACGAGAGAGTAGAGTATCAGAGCTCATCAGTGTGCTGCTTCTCCTTTCACAGTCCAGTTACCAAAAAAGGGGGGCGAGACCTTCAATGTGGTTGTACAAAGTGTGTACTTACCTCAATCCAAGGCACCTAGTGTGATTTCTGTCTGCTCTCTCATTCCTCTACTATCTGCACGAGTCTCTTCTGATAATCTATGCCAGGGGCTCTCCAAACTTTCTAAACAAAGGGTCACTTTACTGTTCCCTAGATTTAAAGGGGGCGGGACTAGGGCCAGTGGGAGTAGAAAATGTCCTGGCATCCAGTGGGAGTAATTCAGTGCCTTATCTTTAGAGTCAGTGGAGGAATAGTGCCCCATCGTTGGTGCCATTGGAAGAAATTCTGCCCTACTGTTGTTGCCAGTTGTAGGAATTCTGCCCTTTTGATGATGTCAGTGGGAGGAATAGAGGCCCATCGTTGGTATCAATGGAAGAAATTATGCTCCATTGTTGTTGGTGTCAATAAGGGAATTTTGCCCCATTGTTGGTGTCAATAAGGGAATTATGCCCCATCGTTGGTGTCCATGGAAGGCTTTACGCCCCACTGTTGCCAGTGGGAGGAAATATGCCCTTGTTATGGTGTCAGTGGGGGTAATAGTTTCCCACTGTTGGCCTCAGCACCAGGAATTATGCCCCATTGTTGGTGTTCGTAAATGAAATATTGAACCAAGGGCCGGATAAAGGCAAGGAAAGGGGTGCATTCTGCTCCTGGGCTGCAGTTTGGAGCCTGCTGGTCAATGCTGACACTGGGCAATCTCAGGAGATGGCCCTGTCACTCCTCTAGCACACAGCAGGTAAATGACAGCCTCGGCTGTGCATGACTGTGTAGAGGGGGATGTTTCCATTCCATTCACTCAGGTCTCAGATTACACTCAGCTCCTTGCTCTGTGCTTTTCAGTGTGTGACTTCAGATCTTTTCCCCCTGCCTTCTAGAGCTCAGAAAGGTTGTCTAAATGCTGTACATTAAACAGCTGTAGAGAAGAGAGGGCTACAGATAAACAGGACCGGATTCCCGGCCGAGCGGACAGGTTTCCAGCGGACAAATGTTTCTTAGTATGTTCGGTCGTCTGTATGACTCATCGGACATGTCCGCTCGGCCGAAAGCCCTCGCATGCGTCGAAGTTATTCGACGCATACGTGGAAGCATTGACCTTCCAGGGTCACGCACATCGCCGCGTCATCGGCGCGGCCAAGTCACCGCGTATCCTTTCCGTGGGAAATTTGGTCTGATGGTGTGTACAGCCATCAGACCAAATGATCCCAGCGGACATGTCCGATGAAAACGGTCTGCGGACCGTTTTCATCGGACAGGTCCCGTCGTGTGTACGAGGCCTAAGGGTTTACAACCACTTAAAGTAGTTGTAAAAACGTACATATACCCACATAAGTGACCAGTCTCAGGTGATACACATATATGAAACAAACCCTTCAACATAAGCTGTACTCATTTATCTGCAGCCTTCTGTCTGCTGAGCATCATTATATGGCAATTCATTTGAGTTTTTAGCTGGTTGCCTGGAGTTCAGCTTTAACATTTTGCATCAGAGGAGGGCTAGCCATCTCCAGAACCCCTCCTGTGACTATATATAGACCTCTTCAGAAGCAGTCTTGATTATCTAGACATTGCAATTCCTAAATAAGGGCCTCAGGCAAGACTCATCTGTGGCTGGACTTGTGTGAATGTGAAATGATTACCTCCACGCTGGTATATTAGACCGTCTGTCAGCTTGGAATTGAATTGGTTATTTAAGTCCGGGGAGTGTTATCCCGTAGTGCAGATACCATGAGACACGGCGGAGAGAACAGACGAGCCCCGCTGGTCAACTGATAAGTCTTGAATCACACACATCTGGGATATGATTGGCAGAGCCATTACTCCGAGTTAACACCGGGCTAAAAATATTCAGGAACTGACCAATGAAGGGATAACATCCCCCGAGGAGCCATCACACATCCTCTCCATTTATTAAATGTGTCAGGAATGTGTGGCTGCAAATGAAGGCACATCTCCTACTCAAGAATTAAAGGGGTTGTAAAGACAAAAATATTTTCCTCTCAAATTAAAGTCTGACAGTAGCTGATAAAGTAAAAAGTAATGTTTTGCAATATAACTAGTTTGATACCTGTTGAAATCGAGCTGTTTTATTCACCTCTGTCACTCCTGAATCGTTATTCTCACTGACTTCCTGGTTTGCGGTGCGCATTCATTCTTGCTACATCACGGCCTAATGGGAACTACAGTTCCCATTAGGCTTAGCCTCCATGCCTGTGAGGGATAAGAGAGCATCTTCACGCAGGGCTGTAGTCATAGGGAGGGGGTGAGCACATTCTGCTTTCCACCATGCAAAACGGCTCAGATGCTGGTGGAAAGCAAGAAGAGGAGAGACAGGAAATGGCATTTTCAAACCTGGATTACTGTATTTTGGAAGTCAAAAGGAAAAACGAGGTAAGTGATATTTAAATGCTCTAGCTTACAGCAATCAATTGATCTAATAAAAAACAAACCTTTAGTGTTCCTTTAACTTTCTTCAAGTCATTTCATAATTCTTTACTCTCTGCACTATGTATCATTACTTCACAAAGTCTGACTAAGATCAATTTAACTCTACGTAGGCGTTACAATTTCCGCTACTGAGATTTTATCATTTTTAAAATAACAGCAAATAACATAACAATAATAAAAGAAAAATTATTTTCAATTACATGGAAAGCTAAATTTAAAAAAAAATTAATTTGTGGTTCCTTCGAGGAAAATGGATGCGACATGTGAGGTATAGACAACTTAATTAGTTGACTATTAGTTGACCTAATTACTTGACCTCCGGAAGATTTGGGTGGAGCTCCGCTTTAAAGCGGAGCTCCACCCTAAAGTGGAACTCACGCTGATCGGAACCCTCCCCCCCTCCGGTGTCACATTTGACACCTTTCAGGTATTTGCACCCACTTCTGGCCACACAGTTTCGGGTTTACTGTGGGCAGAACGTCACCTCCCGTCCTCCCCCAGTTGTGCTCTGGGAACACTCGGCTCCCAGTACACAGCAGGAGCCAATCAGCGGCGCAGCGCAACTCGCGCATGCGCCGTAGGGTACCGGGCAGTGAAGCCGGAGCGCTTCACTTCCTGGTTCCCTCACTGAGGATGGCGGGGGGGGCAGCAGAGTGATGAGCGATCGCTCCTCCTCTGCTGCGGACGGCGCTGGACTCCAGGACAGGTAAGTGTCCTAATATTAAAAGTCAGCAGCTGCAGTATTTGTAGCTGCTGGCTTTTAATATTTTTTTCCCATGGCACATCCGCTTTAAGCTAAAAAATCCAGCTGGCTGTAGTGCCTCCCCACACACTGTAGGTGGCTCTGCCTCTCTCACTTTCAGGGAGATCATCCAGAGGGGGAAATCGGGATCTGCACTGCACCCTGGGCACCTGCATCCCACTTGCCCCCATCCTGCACTCAGTGAGAGCTGCTCATATGCGATCTGTGGGAGCCGTTGGGAGACAAGCTGTCACTTGTAAACACAGAAGCCGGACTTCTGTGTTTACAAGTGACAGTGGTGAGCAGGAGCAGAGGGCCTGAGCCAGAGGTGGTGGAACTGAGTTCCACCAAGTTCTAGCTGAAAAAAAGCCCTGGCGATACGACACTGCGTTACTTTGAAGGAGAAGTCCAGCTTGAGCTTGTTTGGCTGGGCGTCTCCTACAGGTCACAGGAGTGCAATTCGTTTAGCACTCCTGTGACCCGTTTTCAGCAGAGAGTGGTCTGAAGTCCACTCTCTGCTGACATCACACAGATCAGTCCAGATCTGTGTGATCTCTGGGAGTCTGGATCCGCCAGGTGACTTGACTGATAGCCATCTCAGCCTCTCAGCGAGCCTATGAGAGGCTGAGACGGCCGCTCCTCGCACCTCCACAGCTAAGCACCACAGATGTCTCCTCTATCCTGAAAAGCATAAGATCAAAAAAAAAAAAAAAAAGTCTCATGTTTTCCAGAACAAAATAGCAGTATGTACATCTGCCGTAATCATAACGCCGCTTCCGGCCTCCCAGGACCACAGAGATGGTCGGGGGCCATCTGGTCCACGACCATTTCTATATAACCCGGCGGCAATGCTTCCGCCTGTAAAAGCAATCCAACAGCTAATTAGCTGCTAGGACAGCTTTTACATTACAGGGAATCGCTGGCTGAAAAAAAGATACTGAAATGATGCCTGTAGCTGTAGGCAGGGGCGGACTGAGAACTCATGGGGCCCCCGGGCAATAGAAGATTATGGGGCCCCCGGGCAATAGAAGATTATGGGGCCCTCGGGCAATAGGAGATTATGAGGCCCCCGGGCAATAGGAGATTATGAGGCCCCCAGGTAATAGATTATGGGGCAACACAGTATACACACACATACAGTATACACACACAGACACACAATATACACACACAATACACATACACACAGAATACACATACACACACTGAAAGGGTACTGGAGAGGCGGAGCAGCTATAATCTTGGGATTTATTTAAAAAACACAGATTTTTACATACTGTCCCTGGTTTTACTGAGGCTGTCACCCCTGATGGGGCCCCTAGTGGCATGGGGCCCTCGGGCAGTGCCCGAGTGCTCGAATGGTCAGTCCGCCCCTGGCTGTAGGCATCATCATGATACAACTACTGAAAGTCCAGGACGTCATATGAGTTCCTACGGGCGGGAAGTGGTAAAATAAAACAGCGCACCTTTACCAGGTTTAATTTTCTCATATCTAACATTCAGATATTTGTATGAAGCAGTCTCTTTTATAATATTGTTTTCTAAAGACATAAACCCCGTACACACGACCAAACATGTATGCTGAAACTGGTCCGCGGACCAGTTTCAGCAGACATGTTCGGTCGTGTGTAGGCGCGAGCGTGCAGGATTCCAGCAAACATTTGCCCGCCCGGCCTTTTCCCAGCAGACAAATATTCCTGGACGTGTTTTAAAACTGTCCGCTGGAATCCTGCCCGCTCGGACATGTACGGTCGTCAGTACAGACCTACCGTACATGTCCGAGCGCCCGCCGTCCCTCGCATGCGTCGAATGACTTCGACGCATGCGTGGAAGCCTTTAAATGGCAGGCCCGCCCACGACGCGGACATGCCCCGCGTATTGTTTACGCGCGGACTTCTGTACGATGGTTAGTACAGCCATCATACAGAAGCCCTCTGGCAGACATGTATGGTGAAAACGGTCCGACGGACCGGTTTCATCGTACATGTTTGCCCGTGTGTACCGGGACATAGAGTACAGTTTTTTTTCCATTGGCAATTATTGATGTCACAATATCAGCTCTACCTTTTATCAAATCAATATTTTTAATAAAGGAAATACACTTACGTTAGAAATAAAGCTACCCATACGCAGCTTGAATTTCTTCTGATTCAGCAGGACTCATCCACAATTCAAGCTGTGCCACCACCACCGTGCTCAACAAAGCTTGATTGAAAAATCAAAGGAGCCGGTGGAAAATTCAGCTGAACAGTAACTGCATCATATCAGATGCAGTCAGGGCAGCCATCACAAATTTTGGGGCCCCTTACACAGCTTTAGGCAGGGCCCCCCTGGAGCAGGGAACGGGAGGGGGTGCTGACGAAAAAAACACAAGTTTAATCTCATCTCTCCTGACACGAGATAAGCGGGGGGGGGGGGGGGCCTGGGGACCATTGGGTACCTAATGCAAAGAAAAACGGGAGGGGGCCCGGTCGGGCTTTGGGGACCATCAGGCCCCTTACAGGTGTAATGCAAAAAAAAAAAAAAATTAAATAAATAAAAAAAAACTCGGGAGGGGGGCAGCCAGGCCTGTAAGGGGCCCTGGGGACCATCGAGGCCCCTTACAGGTGTAATGCAAAAAAAACAGGAGGGGGGCCAACCAGGCCCCTTGGGACCATCGCGCCCCTTACAGGTGTAATGCCTGTACCCCCCTGATGGCGGCCCTGGATGCAGTTGGTGTAATGCAAAAAATAAAAAATAAAAAAAAAACCCGGAAGGGGGCAGCCAGGCCTGTAAGGGGCCCTGGGGACCATCGGGCCCCTTACAGGTGTAATGCAAAAAAAAAAAACAGGAGGGGGGCCAACCAGGCCCCTTGGGACCATCGCGCCCCTATACAGGTGTAATGCCTGTACCCCCCTGATGGCAGCCCTGGATGCAGTTGCTGTTTTGGGTATTCAGGCAGCTGATGGTGCAGTGGCTGTCTGAGTACAACAGGCAGCATTCCAGGTTCCTCTATTCATGCCTTGTAGCATGCATGGAGGAATATAGAGGTCTACAACTACAACAAGTCTACAAGTGTATGGCTGTAGCCTTACACATTACTTTGCATGCTTGAACTTAAAATGAAATAAAAATATTTCTGCTGCAAATGGCATTTATAAAATAAACATTTTCAATATATATATATATTTTTTTTTTTTACTGACTTGGCCTGTATGTGGCGGCGCGTGTTTCTCAGCGTCCTCAGGCACACAGCATGGATTTTGAGACCTGCCGTTTCTGTTCTGATACTCATATCATAAGTGCGGGGAAACTCGATCCCTGTGTTGCCTGTAATAAAAATTAGTTTTCCTATCTTCTGCGGCAAGATAAAATGAACTGCCCCGGGGGCACGATGTTTTATATTGCTGAGAATAGTCAGGTTTATTTAAGCTGCTATTTTGGTGGATAGAACATGTTACCTGTATGATATTTCAGAATCCAATATTCTTAAAGGGAAACCGAAATGGTTTGGGGGCAATTTTATTTATTTCATTTAAAAAAAAATTTTAAACTGCTGTTTTTATAATTTTTTATTATTTATAAACAATCTTTATGTTACATTATTACTTTATTTTATATTCATATTTTCACCTTCTTTCTTTACCCCCCACCCTTTTTTTTCACTAGGATGTTAGTAGTGTAATTGTGGTCAATATTTCTCAGGGGAACACAGGGAATAGGGGGAACCGGGGTGACAGCGGGATGCATTTTTTTTCTCGGGACTCACCCCTCAATCAATCAATAAATAATTACATATTTCATAATTTCTAGGTATTAGGGGTTTTATGGTTAATAAGGAGGATCGTTTTTGTTTCTAGTGAATTTGTTGGTTGGAGAATGGGGGGGGGGGGGCAGTTTTTGATAGGTGGAACCAGGGAGATTTCCAATACCGGGGCCCCCTGTCTCTTTCTTCCTACACTAATAAATATTATTTTCACCTTTTTTTCTTTTCCTTTTTTTAAATATTTTTTTTTTTTAGGGGAGGGGGGGGGTTTGAAAGAATCTTGGAATTATATGTATATTAAGGGGTATTAAAATGTTTTGTGGTATGCATATTCTAGAAGTACAATATATATATATATATATATATATATATATATATACTGGTATATGACTTTGAATGTTATGTCTTGTCATTTTTTTTTTCTAACGTAAAATTAATAAAAATATTTTTAACCACTTCATCCCCAGAAGAATTTACCCCCTTCCTGACCAGAGCACTTTTTGCGATTCGGCACTGCGTCTCTTTAACTGTGCGACTTTGTACCCAAACAAAATTGACGTCCTTTTTTCCCCCCACAAATAGAGCTTTCTTTTGGTGGTATTTGATCACCTCTGCGTTATTTATGTTTTGTGCTATAAACAAAAAAAGAGAGACAATTTAGAAAAAAAAGGAATATTTTTTACTTTTTGCTATAATAAATATCCCCCAAAAATATATAAAAAAAATAATTCTTTCTCAGTTTAGGCCGATACGTATTCTTCGACATATTTTTGGTTAAAAAAAAACAAAAAACGCAATAAGCGTATATTGATTGGTTTGCGGAAAAGTAATAGCGTCTACAAAATAGGGGATAGTTTTATGGCATTTTTATTATAATTTTTTTTTTTTAACAATAGCGGCGATCAGCGATTTTTTCCGTGACTGCGACATTATGGCGGACACATCAGACACTTTTGACGCTATTTTGTGCCCATTGTCATTTATACAGCGATCAGTGCTATAAAAATGCACTGATTACACTGGCAGGGAAGGGGTTAAATACTATGGGGTGATGAAGGGGTTAAGTGTGTCCTAGGGAGTGATTGTAACTGTGTGGGGGGATGGGCTACCAGTGACACAACAGTGATCACTGCTCCCGATTACAGGGATCAGTAGATCATGTCACAAGGCAGAACAGGGAAATGCCTTGTTTACATAGGCATCTCCCCATTCTGCAGCTCCGTGACACAATCGTGGGACACCGGCGGACATCGAGTCTGCGGGTCTCGCGGGCATGGTCACGGAGCACCCACACGTGCCATTTTGCCGACGTAAATGTACAGGCGGCGGTCGGCTAAAGTGGATAAAAAAAACTTTTAATACATGATATACCTATGACACTAGTTTTGCAGAGCATTCTGTATCCTTTATAAGAGCAAACCAGTCTCTTTTCATTTAGTGCAACAAAAATGGAAAACAAAGCGTCACACCACGCCCAAGAGGGCCAGATACAACTTTACTGCAATAAAAGTCAGGGGTACAATCTTAAAAGTAGCCAATACACTGTTTCAGCAGCTACTACACCGATTCCCTGCTTCCAGAGGGTTTAGCAAGGTATGGCCTATGTATACTATATATTATGTTGGGTCAAGATGGCTGAAAGTAACTATGCAAAACAACCCATACCTGAGGTTCAACTTTAACCACTTGCCGACCGCCGCACGACTATTCACATCGACAGAATGGCACGGGCAGCCAGATTGGCATATAGGTTTGTCCCTTTAAATCTGCCGCCCAGCGAGCACGCGTACGCCCGACGCGTGCCTCGCGAGTGTAGCCGCAGGTCCCGGGAAATTGAGTTCCCGGGAGGCCAGCGATTGCGGTCAGCAAGAGCAGAACAGAGGAATGCCTTTGTAAACAAGGCATTCCCCTATTCTGCCTAGTGACACTGTCACTGATGACCGTTCCCCGTGATCGGGAACGGTCATCAGTGATGTGTCACGTGTAGCCACGCCCCCTAACAGTAAGAATCACTCCCTAGGGAACACTTAAGCCCTGCAGCGCCACCTAGTGGTTAACCCCTTCACTGCCTGTGTCATTTTTACAGTAACCAGTGTATTTTTATAGCACTGATCGCTGTAAAAATGACAATGATCCCAAAATGGCGTCAAAAGTGTCCAATGTGTCCGTCATAATGTCGCAGTCACGATAAAAATCGCTGATCGCCACCATTACTAGTAAAAAAAATATATATTAATAAAAATGCCATAAAACAGTCCCCTATTTTGTAGAAGCTATAACTTTTGCGCCAACCAATCAATAGATGTTTATTGCGATATTTTTTACCAAAAATATGTAGAAGAATACGTATCGGCCTAAACTGTGGGAAAAAAAAGTTTTTATATATTTTTTGGGGATATTTATTATAGAAAAAAGTAACAAATATTAAATTCTTTTGAAAATTGTTGCTCTTTTTTTGTTTATAGCGCAAAAAATAAAAATCGGAGAGGTGATAAAATACCACCAAAACAAAGCTCTATTTGTGGGGAAAAAAAGGACGCCAATTCTGTTTGGGAGCCATGTCGCACAGCCGCGCAATTGTCAGTTAAAGCGACGCAGTGCCGAATCGCAAAAAGTGGCCCGGTCATTGACCACCAAAATGGTCCGGGGCTGAAGCAGTTAATTAAAGTGCTTGTAAACCTCACATATACCCAGTGAGGAGACTAGCCTCAGATACTACACAGAGATTAAACAAATCCCCCTACATAAGTTGTACCTGTTTTTCTGAAGCCATGTCTTCTCTACAGCCATTAAAAGTGCCAAACTTATACAACTCCTCTGAGCGTTCAGAAAGCAGGCTGGAGAGACTCTGCAGAACTTAGTGAGCGCTTATTGGAAGGAGGGGACACACCCCTCTTCACACAGCACACAGAAACAGAGCTGAGGCTGTCAATCACAGGCTGTGTGCTGGAGCTCCTTCTGTCACATTTTTTTCTCTTGGTGTCAGGAAAACTTATCAGAAGTGACTCATGCTGATAGAAGACAAACAAAGCAGCAGATTGAAATGGCATTTAGTGCTACGGATTGACTAAAAAAGGGATATGCTTTGTCCATATTTCATGCCTGAGCTTTACAACCACTTTAAAGCAAGTTTTACCCAAAAATTGAACCTCCCCTCTGGTGTCACATTTGGCACTTTTCATGAGGGAGGAGGAAGCAGATACCTGTGTAATACAGGTGTTTGCTCCCACTTTCGGGACATAGATCACTGCGGTGATCGTGGTGACCTATGCTACGTCCGGCGCCTACTCTGTCCCCCCTGCTGTCTTCTGGGAGACACAAAGGTCCCAGAAGACAGCAGCGAACCGTGAGGACACACAGTGCGACTCGCGCATGTGCAGTAGGGAACCAGGAAGTGAAACTGCAAGGCTTCACTTCCTGATTCCCTTACCGAAGATGGCGGTTGCCTCCACCCGAGAGACAAATCGTCTTCAGGACCCGACATCGCGGGCGCCAGTGACAGGTAAGTGTCCATATATTAAAAGTCAGCAGCTGCAGTATTTGTTGCTGCTGACTTTTAATATATTTTTTTTCGGCGAAAACACCACTTTAAGATCTAACACAGGCAGTTCTTCCTAGATAAGACCTAAACAGACAGCCATGTTGTACAGACACTCTAAGGCCTCGTACACACGACCGGACATGTCCGCTGAAACTGGTCCGCCGACCAGTGTCAGCGGACAGATCCGATCGTGTGTACAGGCTAGCGGACAGATTTCAAGCAGACAATTGTTTCTTAGCATGCTAAGATACATGTCCGCTGGGAAGCTGTCCGGCGGACAAGTCCGTTGGTTAGTATGTCTAACCAGCGGACAGAAATCCCGCGCTTGCGTCTAATTGTATCGACGCATGCGTGGAAGCATTGAACTCGCGCGATAGAGAACGTCGGTGTCGTCTACGTCACCGCGTTCTCTGTCCGCGCGGATTTCGGTTTGATGGTGTGTACAGCCATCAGACCGAAATCTCCCAGCCGACATGTCCAATGAAAACGGTCCGGCGGACCGTTTTCATCGCACTGTCCGCTCGTCTGTACGGGGCCTAAGGCCTCGTACACACGATAGGTTGAATGAATGAATGAATTAAAACTTATATAGCGTGGCACATGCAAACTAAATCGCCTCTGGGCACTTGTTGTTCCTGTCTCCTTTGATATCAAAAGAGATGAGTTTTGATCTTTCTCCTGAATGCTAAGTGGTTCTCCTCCAACCGAATGCTGGTTGGTAAAGCGTTCCATAGTCTGGGTTAACCAGACTATGGAGGACAATGGTCTGACGGACCGTTTTCATTGGTCAAAACCAATCGTGTGTGGGCCCCATAGGTTATTTAACCATCGGTTAAAAAAAAAGCCAACTTGCTTTAAAAATTAACCTATGGGTTCCTAACCGATAGGTCAAAACCGATCGTTAGTAGGCACAACCATCGGTTAAAAACCCACGCATGCTCATAATCAAGTCGACGCATGCTTGGAAGCATTGAACTTCGTTTTTTTCAGCACGTCGTTGTGTTTTACGTCACCGCGTTCTGACACGATCAGTTATCTAACCAATGGTGTGTGGACGTGACGGACCATCAGTCAGCCTCATCGGTTAACCGATGACAACGGTCCTTCAGACCGCTGTCCTCTGGTTAACCTATCGTGTGTACGAGGCTTTAAAGAGACAGATTTAAGGAGGATTAGCCAACTTTTCCATGGGTTTCCATAGGGATACAAACAGGGATGAATACATTGATAGAAAAGAGAAAACCAGCTAATTTCTTTATATAAAAACCAGCGGCTGGCATTTCTCCTGCTGGCTTTGTGTGCTATCTATCCGTCATCGGCACACTTTCTCCTATGTACACAGAAGTACAATAAGCACTGAAAATTAAAGTGGTTATATCATCGCCTTACACCGTGGCTGTGTAACAGTTTCCACAACAGCTACTATTTGGTTAAATGTCCCTGTAGCAGATAATAAAGATTTGCTGCTGCCGCTGACCTTATCAAGTTTTTTTTAGCTTTAGCAAAGGACACAGGACAATAGAATCCTTTCCGGTACCGTATCAGCCCGCACAAAGGATGCCACTGAATGCTATCTGGGGGTATATCACCCCCTAGTGGGAGAGAAGCGCAGAGGAATGGTATACAGAGACACTGTACTATCAAAAAATAAAGAGGGCACGCAGAGCGCCGCGGGCAATGATCAAGAGGCAAGCTACTGTAGCAGCTACAGTAGCCTAAAAAAATAGCAGCTAAAACATAGCTAATATCGTCATTCCACCAGAAATATTTAATCTAGAGGTAATAGACAAATGTACATTTATTTGGTAAAAACGTGCCATCATACTCGTGGCATTCACCCTGACAGGTGCACTTGTTGCTCTGTTCAATGCCTTTCTGAATTTGGTGCAATGCCACATCTGATCACTAGAGGGAGAATTGACACCAGAGGCTGCAAGCTAACAGTAAACTGGTCTCAATGTTACAGACATAAAGGGGGGGGGGGGGTTAATTAGGACTATTCATTTCGCAAGGTCAGGTGACGCTGTGTTCATTTTAAAAACTTCAGCCCCGGAAGGATTTACCCACTTCCTGACCAAGCCATTTTTTGCAATACGGCACTGCGTCACTTTAACTGACAATTGTGCGGTCGTGCAACGCTGTACCCAAACAAAATTTATGATTTTTTTCCCCCCACAAATAGAGCTTTCTTTTATGCCGCGTACACACGAACGGTCCATCCGATGAGAGCGGTCTGATGGACCGTTTTCATCGGTTAACCGATGAAGCTGACTGATGGTCCGTCGCGCCTACACACCATCGGTTAAAAAAACGATCGCGTCAGAACGCGGTGACGTAAAACACAACGACGTGCTGAAAAAAATGAAGTTCAATGCTTCCAAGCATGCGTCGACTTGATTCTGAGCATGCGTGGATTTTTAACCGATGGTTGTGCCTACTAACGATCGTTTTTTTCCCCATCGGTTAAATTTAAAACAAGATTGCTTTTTTTTTAACCTATAGATAAATAACCGATGGGGCCCACACACGATCGGTTTTGACCGATAAAAATGGTCCATCAGACCGTTGTCCTCTGTTTAACCTGCGGTTTAATTTGTTTGCGCTATAAACCAAAAAAGAGTGACAATTTAAAAATAAAAGCTACTTTCTGCTATAAAACATAAAAAAAAAAAAAATATGTATTCATTAGTTTAGGCAGATTCTGCTACATATTTTTGGTTAAAAAAATCGCATAAGCGTATATTGATTGGTTTTCGCTAAAGTTATCGGGTTCACAAAATAGGGGATAGATTTATGGCATTTTTATTATTTTCTTTTTTTCTTTTTACTAGCAATGCCGGCAATCAGTAATGTTTAGCAGGACTGTGACATTGCGGCACATGGATCGGACACTTTTTTGGGAACCAGTGACATTATTACAGTGATCAGTGCTAAAAATATGCACTGTTATTTTACTAATGACACTGGCAGGGAAGGGGTTAACATCAGGGGCGATCAAGGGGTTAAATGTGTTAACTCACTGTGTGCTCTAACTATATGGGGGACTGTGTGACTGGGGAAACACATAGATCCGTCTTCTTGCATAGCAGACAGGATCTGTGTGATGTCCCCTGTCAGTACAGAGATCTGCCTTTTTATTTTTCACAGGTAGATCCCCATTCTGTCACTGCGGGCAATGATTGCGGGTGGCCGGCGGACATCGAGTCCACCGGACCCACTGATTGGCTCTACCGCTGGCCAATGAGAGCGTACGCCCACAAAAGCGAATTCCCGTGCCGACGTACAGCTACAGTGTTTTTATTTGTTGCATTTTTTTATTACATTTTTTTGGGGAGGGGGTATAGGCAGAGTGAAATTTTTCTTTAACCACTTAAGCCCCTGACCTTTAGGCAGCTAAATGCCCAGGCCAGGTTTTGCGATTCTGCACTGCGTCGCTTTAACTGACAATTGCGAGGTCGTGCGACGTGGCTCCCAAACAAAACTGGCGTCCTTTTTTTCCCACAAATAGAGCTTTCTTTTGGTCGTATTTGATCACCTCTGCGGTTTTTATTTTTTGCGCTATAATCAAAAATAGAATGACCATTTTGAAAAAAATGCAATATTTTTTACTTTTTGCTATAATATATAAAAAAAAAACATTTTTTTACTCATTTTAGGCCGATATGTATTCTCCTACCTATTTTTGGTTAAAAAAAAATCGCAATAAGCGTTTATCGGTTGGTTCGCGCAAAATTTATAGCGTTTACAAAATAGGGGATAGTTTTATTGCATTTTTATTATTTTTTTTTTTTTTTACTACTAATGGCGGCGATCAGCGAGTTTTTTCGTGACTGCGACATTATGGCGGACACTTCGGACAATTTTGACACATGTTTGGGACCATTGTCATTTTCACAGCAAAAAATGCATTGTTTATTGTGAAAATGGTAGTTGCAGTTTGGGAATTAACCACAAGGGGGCGCTGAAGGAGTTATGTGTTCCCTGAAGTGTGTTTACAACTGTAGGGGGGTGTGGCTGTAAGTGTGACATCATCGATTGTGTCCCTCTATAAAAGGGATGACACGATCGATGCAGCCGCCACAGTGAAGAACGGGGAAGCTTGTGTTTACACACGGCTCTCCCCGTTCTTCAGCTCCGGGGACCGTTTGCGGGACTCCAGCGGCAATCCAGTCCGCGGGTTCCACAGTCCCGGTCACGGAGCTTCAGACCGGGTCGCGGGCGCACGCCTGCGAGCCACGGCTGGGTAAAAGTACAGGACGTACCTATACATACATGTGCCCAGCCGTGCCATTCTGCCGACGTATATGTGCAGGAGGCGGTCCTTAAGTGGTTAATGATCAATCTCCATCTCTGCAGCCTCAGCAGCACAGAATGAATGGACAGGAATAGTCCTGTACAGATTCATTTACAAACCGAAGCATAGTAAACACAGTCATGAATGAACAGAGTCAGTGATCATTGTCATTAAGACAAGGAAGGGGCTGCTAATTGACACATTTGTTCGCCCCTTCTAGTCTCTCCATCCTGAAAACATCCCCCGCAGCAGCTGGTGGGAGAGGGGAGGGGGGAACCCAACAGTGCTGTAGGGGAAGAGGGGGGCCGGGAGAGATCACACAGCAGGAGGTGGACAGAAGGAGCGGCAGGGCGCATGTAGAGGAGCCGATCAATCTGTGGAGTTGATTGGTGGATTGATTCCTCTATATGCCTCCCCCGATGCCACTCCTATCCAGGTGTACAGGGGGCCGCAATGGCCCCCTGGAGCACGGCGCCGGGTCGCTTCTATGACCCCTGCACATACGCCCCCGATGCGCAACATCTCACAACCAGGGGGGGGAGAAAGGAGAGAGGACCTTGTAAAAGTTTTCAAGTTCGACTTTGACCTGGCTATACAGATACAGTAGTAAGATTTCCCTGCAGGCTCAACAGCATGGATGGATGACTCTGCATGATAGACGATGGATGACTCTGCATGATAGACGATGGATGACTCTGCATGATGGGTAGTGAATGATTATGCATGATAGACGATGGATGACTCTGCATGATAGACGATGGATGACTTTGCATGATAGACGATGGATGACTCTGCATGATGGGTAGTGAATGATTATGCATGATAGACGATGGATGACTCTGCATGATGGGTAGTGAATGATTATGCATGATAGACGATGGATGACTCTGCATGATGGGTAGTGAATGATTATGCATGATAGACGATGGATGACTCTGCATGATGGGTAGTGAATGATTATGCATGATAGACGATGGATGACTCTGCATGATGGGTAGTGAATGATTATGCATGATAGACGATGGATGACTCTGCATGATGGGTAGTGAATGATTATGCATGATAGACGATGGATGACTCTGCATGATGGGTAGTGAATGATTATGCATGATAGACGATGGATGACTCTGCATGATGGGTAGTGAATGATTATGCATGATAGACGATGGATGATTCTGCATGATAGACGATGGATGACTCTGCATGATAGACGATGGATGACTCTGCATGATAGACGATGGATGATTCTGCATGATAGACGATGGATGACTTTGCATGATAGACGATGGATGACTTTGCATGATAGACGATGGATGACTTTGCATGATAGACGATGGATGACTTTGCATGATAGACGATGGATGACTTTGCATGATAGACGATGGATGACTTTGCATGATGGGTGGTGAATGATTATGCATGATAGACGATGGATGACTTTGCATGATAGACGATGGATGACTTTGCATGATAGACGATGGATGACTTTGCATGATAGACGATGGATGACTTTGCATGATAGACGATGGATGACTCTGCATGATAGACGATGGATGACTCTGCATGATAGACGATGGATGACTCTGCATGATAGACGATGGATGACTCTGCATGATAGACGATGGATGACTTTGCATGATAGACGATGGATGACTCTACATGATGGATGGTGAATGATTTTGCATGATAGACGATGGATGACTTTGCAGTGCTGGCTACTAAGATTTTCATAGCCACACCTACAGCTGTCAGAATACCCAAACAATGCCTTCATGTGATTGGATGCAGGTGCTGTTGGGACATTATTTTTCTGCCTGGCTCCTTTGACAACAGTCAATTGAAAAATCGACTTTTGTTGAGTCAGTCTTTTTGCATGCATGGGAAATCACCTACATGTGTGTGCCAAAGGGCTCTGCCAGGACATGAAGGCTGGGCAGACCCCTCGGCAAAACTGCACTGGAAGGGGTGGGGGTCATAGCCACCTGAGAGTCAGACTGAAAGGTCCGCTTTAGTATTCTAAAGATTAATGTGTATGCACAAGTCCCATTGCAGATGACAGTGGCAACTAACTTTCTGTTTTCTACAATGGAAGCCCTCCTTAAATATGCATTATTTAATTATTCTAAATGGCCTTCTAATCAAATTCCCACTGACCTCTGTAGCCATAAACACTGTGGAGATATTCATCCTCAAAGTTGGAGCAGAAGGACTGAAGTCCATCAAGTCATTTTCTCAGCAGCTTAGCTCACTCTGCTCCCTCCTTCCTGAGCTTCGGCTCTGTATTTATATGTGAGATTGGAAGGCCACTGAGAATGGGGTGCCGGGGAAGCTGAGTTGTTTGATGACTTCAACACTTTCAGTTCCCACCTGTTTCAAAAATGCTAGCCGACTGGCTGTTATTAAAACCTACTGGCTTCAAAAAGAAGAAATAACTGCGCTGGAAACCAACCTAACAATATAGCTGCAACTCCAAGTGAAGCTATGCTGTTAACCGATTAAGGACTGGCTACTGTACATTTACATCGGCAGAATGTCACGGCTGGGCAAAGTAACGTATGTCATTTTGAAAATCCCGCTGTGCGGGTGTGCCCGTGCGCGCTCCTGCCACAAGCTCCATGACTGTGCCCGCGGGATCCGCAGACTCAATGTCCGCCTGTGTCCCGCAATCGGGTCACAGAGCTGCAGAATGGGGAGAGGCAAGTGTAAACAAACATCTCCCCATTCTACCTAGTGACAGGACACTAATCTACTGCTCCCTCTCATCGGGAGCAGCGATCAGTGACATGTCACTTATTAGAATCACTCCCTAGGACACACTTAACCATTCAGCGCCACATAGTGGTTAACTCCTTCACTGCCAGTGTCATTTTCACAGTAATCAGTGCATATTTATAGCACTGGTCGCTGTAAAAATTACAATGGTCCCAAAAATGCGTCAAAAGTGGCATTCATGATAAAAATTGTAGATCGCCGCCATTACTAGTAAAACAAAAAATTATAAAAATTATAAAAATGCCATGAAACTAACCTCTATTTTGTAGACGCTATAAATTTTGTGCAAACCAATCAATATACGCTTATTTACCAAAAATATGTAGAAGAATACATATGGTTCTAAGCTGTGTTTTTTTTATAGATTTTTCAGGAATATTTATTATAGCAAAAAGTAAAAAATATTGATTTTTTTTCAAACTTGTCGATTTATTTTTGTTTATAGTGCAAAAAATAAAAACTGCAGAGGTGATCAAATACCACCAAAACAAAGCTCCATTTGTGGGAAAAAAAGGACGCCAATTTTGTTTGGGAGCCACGTCGCACGACCGCGCAATTGTCAGTTAAAACGACGGAGTGCCAAATCGCAAAATGGTCCAGGGCTTAAGTGGTTAAAGTGACATGTTATCAAATAAGTAGACACAGAACAATAAGTGAATTAAGTAAAAAATTTTAAAACAAATTACGAGAGTCACAACTGTGAAATTATTTATTAGTGTTATATTTATTAATTATTATTATTATTTATTAATAGAGTTCAATACAGAAGGAATGGGAGGGCCCTGCTCGTGAATCTAAAATGAGCTTACAATCTAAAGCTGTATTTATTTTGAAATTATAATAATTATTTTAAATTATTTTTAATGATGATTTTGGGAATGTATATATACTGTAGATCAAATGGCGTTCTTTTTTTTTTTGTGTGTGTGTGTTTATATTTTCTTGGTGTTCGGCATTATGCTACGTGCTAAGAATAAATATAAAATATAGAGGAAAGTCACGCAGGAGCGGCAGGCAGACGGGGTGTCTAATTCTGGGTTATATCAGCCATGTACATACATGTGCTGGAACCTCACGGCTTTTATTTTATTCTAAACAATGTAATGAATTTCGATATTCTGCTTGCAACTGCTCAAATTCTAGGACTGCAATTTTACCACCCCAATGTACATACAGCAAATAGGTTGCTAGGCAACAGTAAATGTTAGCGTGAAACGTACAATTCTGTTTGGGCATATCAAATTAAAAACAGACCTTGAATCTCACGCTGGATTCGGCTGATAATAATAAAGCTAAATCACGTTGACATAAAACAATGTTACTAATATTACACAGACAGACGAATGTCCTTCATGTGATGTCTGAGCTTCTCAACCCCAATCAGAATTGGGCACCGAGAACCAACTGCCGCTTTCCGGAATCACCGCCTCCTTGTTTGTCATTTCGATGAGACCAAATGGTTATTGTTTTTGTTTTTTAATTAAAACAATAAAATGTCGGCTAGAGGCACCGCAGTGCCTACTCACACTCACGTGGCAGGAAGTACACTGCGATTTTTTAATAGGAATTAGAGCCAAAAAGTAGATTTTGATTGCAGAAAGGCAACTAATCACCAATGTGACCCCAGTGCCGATGGAGAGGGGCAGGGTAGGGTCAAACAGGATGCTGGGCAGGCAACCATCATTCTCCATATTAACTGATGATGTTATTGGTTGTTAGGATGCCGGTGATCTGCCGTGCTGGTTCCAGCTATCGTGGAAGTTCCAGCGCATGCGCAAACTGATGTGCTGAGATGGTTTCAGCTATCGGGAAAGTTCCTTCAAGGACTGCGCAGGTGCAAACTTGCTGACGGAAATCCCCGAACGGCGGCCGGCATCCAGGGCGACGTGGATTTCGAGGTAAGTGTCCAGTCGGCCTCACGTCCTCACTGCGCTCGGACGGCTCGCTTCGCTCGCTCGGCCTCCTGGCTCTTTTTTTAACATCCTCCAATCCACTGGGATGTTAAAGAATGAGCCTGGATGCCGGGCGAGGTTCGGAGATTTCTGTCGGGAAGTTTGCGCCTGCTCAGTCAGTGAAGGAACTTCCCCGTTAGGGGAACATTGAGGACAAGTCACCGGTGTCCTGACGAATAATGCCCGCCTGGTACTGCGCATGCGCAACGCTTGCGCAGTACAAAGCGTCCGAAACCCTCCGAACATCGGAATCGACGATCAGCTGTAGAGGGCGCCTGCGCACAATAGCCGTCATTGTGCCACACGCTCCCGATTCTCGTGCAACTCTGCAAGAGGCGGATTTCTTCATGATGGGCACGTGTGAGGGGCGGATGCCTACAGTAGGGGGCGTGTTTTGTAATGATGGGCAGTGCTGTTAAGATGGTGGCGGAATTTTTTACGAAACAAATATATGTCTGCTATTCTTCCTACACATGTTTGCGGGCTATCTAACACAAGCAATAGCACTGCCCAACATTACAAATGGCGCCCCCTTCTGTAGGCATCCGCCGCACAAACGTGCCCATCATGAACAAATCCGCCCCTTGCAGACTTGCACGAGCATCGGGAGCGTGTGGCACAATGTCGACTATCGCGTGCAGGCGCCCTCTACAGCTGATCGTCAATTCCAATGTTCGGAGGCTTTCGGCGGCTCCGGCTGGGCATTATTCAGCATGGGGCATTTCTCATCAGAAGATCGTAATGGTGCACAATAAAAATCTATGGCTTTGTGTAACTAAAAGGTAGGCTTGTTCCACTCACTGGCTTGTATACAATTTTTGGGCAATTTTTAGGCATTTTGCCAAGGCACCCCTGAAGATGCCTGGGCGCCTTGGTTTAAAAAGGCTTTTCTAACCTAACCCCTTAAAGCAGGTCTAAATTAAAAAATGAAAAGCTAATGCAAGGTCTCTTCTGACATAAAATAAAGTTACCTGTCTACTTGCAGTGATCTGTAGAATGTACGCTGAACTACGCATGCAGAACCTTTTTTACATTTCTGGCATGGCGCCTGTGTGCTATGATGACTGAAGGGAGGAATTACATCATCTCGCCAATCAAGATGGCTGAAGACCAGCATCTGGAAGAAGCCAAGAAGCAGATGTGGACTCCAGCAAAGGACCTTGCAATTGTTGGCCTGCACAGAGTCCTGACCTCAACCCGATAGAACACCTTTGGGACTGTTGTACATATGGTGAGTTACCGTATATACTCGAGTATAAGCCGAGTTTTCCAGCACATTTTGATTGGGGGGGGTCTGCGCTGATAAACAATCAGCGCAGAAACCCCGTCAGGAGAGTCACCGATCGGCTATCCTCTACTCACTCAGACGCGAGTGAGGAAAAAACGATAAACGGCTTTTCCTGTTTACATTGTGATCAGTCTTTACCAAGATCGGTGTACCGGTGTGTCAGACTGACACACTGCACCACTGATCGCTGCGATGCATGCCCCCACGGGTGTGCGGCGGCTGTTATCCTGCTGGACATCATATGACGTCCAGTCAGGATAACTGAACCACTGCCAGCCGTCATTTTGCTATAGGACGGGCGGTAAGTGGTTAAAAGCAACGAAATATGAATTACTGTTTACTAATGCTAGCAGCATGAACATTAAAAATTATTAAAGGGTCACTAAAGGAAATTTTTTTTTTTGCTGAAATGACTGTTTACAGGGCATAGAGACATAATAGTTAACTGATTCCTTTTAAAAATGATTAAAAATAGATAAAAAAAACAATCATATAATGTGCCTGCAGTGTAGTTTCGTTTTTGCTGTTGTTTGCTGGTTCTCTGATGTACAGAGAGCCACTAGAGGGCAGTCAGCCAATAGAGAGCAGTGATACTTTGTCTAAAACTCCTCAGCACCAATCCAGTTTAGTTTTACTCACACCTCCTTGATTAGTGACCACCGTGAGAAATCTCCCAGTACTGTGGTCATCAGGAAACAGGCAACCAGGAAGTGTCCAGAACAGAGAGGATTTACAGCAACATGAATGCAAAAACGAACAATGAGGACATGAAACCAGGACTGCAGCAAGGTAAAGGAAGCTATTTAGCTAAAAAAAAAAATTCCTTTAGTGACCCTTTAATATTGATTGGGAGAGTGAAGTTCCACTTTAATCCTAACCCTAAACCCACTCATTCTGTACACTTACCTTATTTAATCAGGAACCCGAAATCATCGTGTTTGTAGTATTATCTCTTCACTAAAAAATACCAGTGGCCAGCTGAGGGTATTCATCAAAAGTGATCCACAAAGTACTGTATGTGCTCCCCTATAGCGTTCCACAATGCAACAAATAAATAATAAATGGCATGGGTTGTATGTCTCTTGGAACCTTTAACAATCTAAGCCAAGCCTTTAAAACACTTGATATTGAAAATACTATGACACGGAAATCATCACAAGTCCAAAAATAAAAAAAGACTTCTTACCCCAAAACACAGATTTCCCCTTCTGAACATCCCGCATGATCTACCACATCAGCGACGACCCGGGCCTTGGGGTCCAAACGTCCCCATTACACACATAGCAAGAAAAGCGCTGTTTTCTGAAATGTTTTTACCCCGGAAACAAATTGTTCATCAAATTTTATGGACTAAGATCAAAGCGATGGGTGGTTTTACTATGTGTAAAATCTCCAACGCGTCTCATAAAAGTGAAGAATAAATTATTTTGATCACACCTTGAAAAACATCTCCTAATTCCAGGCAGGCAGATTAGATAGATTGACACGGGACAACTACAGGGATAAAGAAAGATTCTCGCTAAGATCTGTCAACTGGTTGGACGAGTGGAGACCGGTAGTCATAAAAAGCGCCGGGGATCTTCTCTGTATCTGCGTCTTATAATAACGTGTCTAAGGAATTCCACAGAAGTCGCAGACTGAAACTGGAAGTACCAGACCTTTCTGATGCCTCAGATGGAGTTCATATCATTATCCCAGAAGCTGCTCAGGGATACCTGCTTTTCACTAGATTCTTTTTGAAGAAAAAAAAAAAAGGAACAGGGGTTTAGATTTCATAGAAACGTAACAGGAGATCCTCATTACACTACTAGGGCTGGTAATGAGGGAGGAAACGGAGTGATAAGCAGATATCAATGTCCGGGTCATTTTACAGGCATAATACAAAACACTGGGTGCAGCTATTAAACTTTAAAGAGTCACCTGCTTGAGAGAAAATCAACCGACTACCATCGACCATGACTACCTGCTAGGCTAATCTAGGTATTACCAGAAATACTGCATAGGAAAGGGTGCATAGACTGATATACACATTTATTGAAACCTACCTACCTACCTACCCCCCCCCCCCCCAACACACAAATATTTAGCTATACAGTGGAACCTCGGTTTACGAGTAACGCAGTTAAAGAGCATTTTGAATAACGAGCAACTTTTCAAAAAAAAATCTTAGCTAGATTCAGGTAGCCGGGCGCATTTTTACGGCGGCGTAGCGTATCGTATTTACGATACGCCGCCGTAAATCAGAGAGGCAAGTACTGTATTCACAAAGCACTTGCCTCCTAAGTTACGGCGGCGTAGCGTAAATAAGGCCGGCGTAAGCGCGCCTAATTCAAATGAGGATGAGGGGGGCGTGTTTTATGTAAATGGGTGGTGACCCAACGTGATTGACGTTTTTTTTACGAACGGTGCATGCGCTGTCCGTGTACATATCCCAGTGTGCATTGCGGCTAAGTACGCCGCAAGGACGTATTGGTTTCGACGTGAACGTAAATTACGTCCAGCCCCAATGCGACGGGCGCACGTACGTTTCTGAATCGGCGTATCTAGGCATTTGCATATTCTACGCCGAACTCAACGGAAGCGCCACCTAGCGGCCAGCGTAAATATTGCACCCTATTTCAATTTCAAGTCGGCGTATCGTTTACGCCGATTCTCCAAGGCAGATACGTCCAAAAAATAGGCTTCCTCCTCCGACGTAACTTGAATGCAGCGGCGTAGAATTGTGTGCATTTTTACGCTGGCCGCTAGAGTCGCTTCCGTTGTTTTCGCAAATTACCTAGTTACGCCGATTCACAAACGTATGTGCGCCCGGCGGTAGTTTTTTACGTCGTTCGCGTAAAGCTTTTCCGGCGTTGCTCCTGCTTATATGAGGCGCACGCAATGTTAAGTATGGACGTCGTTCCCGCTTCAAATTTTGAATTTTTTACGTTGTTTGCGTAAGTCGTTCTCGAATAGGGCTGGACGTAATTTACGTTCACGTCAAAACCAATGACGTCGTTGCGGTGTACTTGGGAGCAATGCACACTGGGATATGTACACGGACGGCGCATGCGCCGTTCGTAAAAAACGTCAATCACGTCAGGTCATCACACATTAACATAAAACACGCCCCCCCTTCCACATTTGAATTAGGCGCGCTTACGCCGGCCCCATTTACGCTACGCCGTCGCATCTTACGGAGCAAGTGCTTTGTGAATACTGCACTTGCTCTTGTAAGTTGCGGCGGCGTAGCGTAAATACGATACGCTGCGCCGCCGTAAAAATGCGCGCCCCTACCTGAATCTAGCCCACTGTGTCCACGGAGCAGTAATGGAACTAGACCCAATGTGAGGAAGGATTCAGATACTCAGAAACCCAGGTAGATGGTGCTGATTTTGTTTTTGCAACCAAAGAGGACAAGGTCACAGGACAGATTACACGATCATCGCTCCACCCAGCAGATGACATCAGCCTTGGTCCCTAAGCCACAGTAAAACTGGCGGTGGCTAGAATTTTCAATGCCCCCAGCAGGAAAAATCCACAAAAGGATAGAAAGGCTAGCAAAAAGTAATTAGACCTCTCTCTGTAGAGCTGAAGGTAAGGCATCACGCTTCCTAGGACAGTAGCAAAAAACAAAGCAAGAGGAGGGTTTATATGGGGGCTGAGTATCCCGGCCTCCTGTGGGCGGCAGAATAACACAGCAGTATCTGAATTCCTGTGTCCCTTGCTGGATGATAAAGAACATTACAGAGGCTGCAGGGATTGTTGAGGGGAGTCAGAAGGGCAGAAGTCAGGAGTCAGAAGGTTATATCCATACTGTAGCTCTGTATATAAACCAGACCCCACTCCAATAGCAAATTCTAATATTAGTCCTAGCTTGTACAGGGGTACATGGGTAGTCATAATCCAGGTAGGCCTGGGGCAACAGGATACCCAAATATGCCTTTGAGCATGTGGGGTAATAAACAGGGGCAATGCAAACAAATTGGTGTTTTAAAGTTCTACTTTGATTTACCATTTAAAGCGGAGGTTCACCCTCAAAATGAACTTTCCAGCATCCTTAAAGCGGAAGTAAACCCATCAATTTAACAGTTTGAAAAAGCAGTTACATTCCTGGCATGCCGGGATTGCTAACTGTCACATTGGTTGTGCTCTCAACCAAACTGTAAAACCATCCAATGGCTGGTGTCACAACTGATCACATGTGCAGCATCATGGCAGTTGAAGATTAAACAGAGGCCAAGACGCGCCTTAGCAGCCGTCAATCAACTCCTCTTCGCTTAGAAACGCCCATTCCCCGCAGGATTCCCCGCTCGGAGCCGGAAAACAAGGGCTCATATAACGATAAGTACAAGTAAAAAAAACAAAAAAACAGCATACTGCAGATGTTAGCAGTATGCTACAGCTAATGTCAAAAAGTGGATTTTTGGGTGAACCTCCGCTTTAAAAAAATAAAATAAGCAGCTGAATACACAAGCTTGGTTATACATCACAGCATAAAGTGATTTTCATCAACAGTAAGCACCATCAGTTACATCCAGCACTTGGTTGCTATGGGGGCATGGAAACTGTGCAAGCATTTAATTAGCATTCTGCTAGCAATGCACAACTGTAAAGAGATCAATGTGTTAGGAAAACCATTTGACTTTTCTCCGTTCTCAAATCTGTGATCTGTTAAGGATTTAAAGAGCAACAGTAGTAGAATTCTATGGCCCGGATTCACAAAGGACTTACGACGGCGTAATGTGAGGCGTCGTATCTCGGCGCCTGAATCAAAGAATCAGATACGCCAGAATTTGTCTAAGATACGACTGACGTGAGTCTCTTACGCCGTCGTATCTTAGGTGCATATTTACGCTGGTCGCTAGGGGCGCTTTCGTATATTTCCGCATCGAATATGCAAATGAGCTAGATACGCCGATTCACGAACGTACTTGCGCCCGGCGAATTAAAATACGCTGTTTCCGTAAGGCGTACGACCGGCGTAACTTTACCCCTCATAAAGCAGGGGTAAGTCATGTTAAGGTATGGACGTCGGAAACGTCCGAACAGCGTCGTATTTTACGTCGTTTGCGTAAGTCGTACGTGAATGGGGATGGGCGTAGGTTACGTTCACGTCGACTAAGCATTGAGCCGGCGTAACTTAAGGAGAAAATTCAACGTGATACTGAGCATGCGCGCATGCGCCGTTCGTTAGGTGCGTCATTTACGTGGGGCCACTATTTATTTCCATACAACACGCCCCCTACCAGCCTACTTTGAATTAGGCGGGCTTACACCGGCCCATTTACGATACGCCGCCGTAACTTAGGGCGCAAGTTCTTTGTGAATACGGTACTCACCTCTCTAAGTTACGGCGGCGTAGCGCATATGAGATACGCCCGCGCAAAGATACGCCGATGTACGTGAATCTGGCCCTATATGTTTACAGGGCCACTGACCCAATGACTCAACTTTTCAGGAGTGAGCCTAATGAACAGGTTTCTATTAGGCCCCTTGCACATTGGGGCGTTTTTCATGCGGTACAGCGCTAAAAATAGCGCTGCTATACCGCATGAAAAATCATGCCCTGTAGTGTTCAATGTGAAAGCCCGAAGGCTTTCACATTGAAGCGGTGCGCTAGCAGGAGCGCTCCAAAAGTCCTGCTAGCCGCATCTTTACCGCGGTATAGGAGCGGTGTGTTCACCGCTCCTATACCGCGCCTTACCATTGAAATCAATGGGAAAGCGCGGTAATACCGCCCGCAACGCCCCTTTTTCGGCCGCTAGTGGGGGTTAAAACCTCACCGCTAGCGCCCGAATATCGCGGTAAATACGACGGTATAGCCGCGCTACAAATAGCGCGGCTATACCGTCACCGCGGCTGCACGCCTCAGTGTGAAAGCAGCCTTACAATTGGCCTTGCTTTTCGTTTCTAATGTTTATAAATGTTTGATTAATTCAACGGCTCCATGTAAACTACTGGCCCCTCAGCACTTAACATTGAAGGGAAAGGACATTCCTTATTATTAGGGCTGTTACTGATTAAAATTTTCGTGTTTGATTAATCAATTTTTTTTAAATCAATTAATCGACTAATTTCGATTAATTATAACGCACATACAGATCCAACTACTTTTAGCTGATCTCCTTGCAGGCCGATTCCCAGTGCAGCTACCAACCACTGGAAAAATGGATAGCAGGATACAAAAAACACACAAAGGCAGCGCTCGATGGGAATAGCATCAAAACTTTTATAGTCTTCAAGTAGGTAACAAAATAAATATTGCACTGGAGATAAAATCGATGTAGCTACATAAACTGTAAAAATGGTGCGAGTAATACCAAACGGTAGCAAAAGCAGTCATAAAAACATGTAGCTAAGTATGATACTGGTATAAAAATGTGTACAACGATACCACTGCTGAATCCAGATGAGGAGGGGTTAACATCAGTCCGTCGGCGTGTAGAAGTCCCGTGAACGGAACTATAAGGTGCCAAAGCCAGGAGATGGCTTTTCCCTCTATGGTTTTTATAATAAGCAGAAATACGCTCATCCCATGTAAATGTACATACAAACTGCCCCAATATTCCAGCTGGGTTAAGATCGGTAAAACAAGAAAATGTTCTTTGCAAATGGCAAAATCCCAGCACAAGGGTGATGTTTTGGGTGCCAAACATCTTTTTTTTTTGGGTACCTACAGCATCCAATGATGGAAATCAGACTGTGTACCTCATTCTATCATTAACAGTCACTTTTCAAAGTTACTGATTAAAATAAATTGCTAAAAGTTATCCTAAGACGAATCACTTCAATGCAACGACACATGAAGATATGAGAAAATCAACATCTTATTTCTACATTTATAGCAGTAGAGCCATGTATCATTTAGCACTTAGTACAATATTGTCCTTGTTGCATAAAATGGCAATATTATAAGGGTAACCATACACAGGCAGACCTCGAATCAAGAACAGATATAAGGCCCAGATCTGACCATCTGCCAGGAACTGAATGGCCATCATTACAAATCCAAACACACATCAAGACTTCCAGAGATGTTTCAAGGTGCATAGAAAATATGTATCTGATACCAAATCATTTTAACTTTCAGAAGCACTCACTTATTGGTCTAGTTAAAGTGGAACTCCAGACAAACAACTAAAATACATCATTTAAATACAGATGTTTACTGTTTTACCTGCAAAAGGATTTGTAATTTTGTCTATTCATTATTGTAATACAAAACTCAGGGCCTATCCGCCCTATAGGCTCACTATGCAAGCCGCTTAGGGCCCCGCAAAGCTGTGGAGGGCCCCCCAAATTACTAGAGGCCCTGCCTGGTGAGAAGTCAATTTCGGCCCTTCACCCTGCTTCTCAACTCGCTGGCTGCATGGGAGAAGAGGTAAGAAGTCAGCAACCCCCGCTTCTCACTTTAATGTAAGACGTAATTTCCAACACAGCAGAACACCCCCTCCCCCCGCTTCTGAACTTCAATCTTTCATGTGTCACTGTCGGCAGCCCCCCCCCCCCCCCCCCCCCCCAGCTTCTCAACTTTAATGTGACATGTCATTTTGCTTGGGGCCCCAGAGAGGTCAGGATCGGCACTGAACATACTGCTAAACAGTACCACCACTTGAGAACTTTCCTAATTTAACACTACTGATTCCTGACTCAGCTCCCTGCTCGTTGCACAAAGGTGTTAGTGTTGATTTGTTGTCCATTGGACAGGCTTTAGTGGGAGAGATGACACTGGAGACTGCATTGGTGGCAGACAGTGGCGGTGCGTCCATAGTGGGCGCAAGAGTGCCGCACCCTCTCTCCTGCACGCACCCGTCACTCATTGCATGAATATATCTATCATCGTCGCTGCCGCCTACTATTCAGGTGTCCGGCCCCCTGTTGAGCGCCGGCCATCTGAATAACAGCGGTGGGTGTGTTTTGGAAGTGCCTGATTAGAACCAGAGGCTCTAATAGGCTTCCCAATTAGAGCCTGTGGGCTCTAATCGGCTTTCAAATAGTTAAACAGAGGGCGCACGACTGTGCGTTCCCTGTTTAAACCATGCTGTGTTAGGGAATCGCTTCCCTAACACTGACCCACCTCTCAGCTAATCAGGTGCCCCGGGTCTGGTTACCGGTCACCTGATTGGCTGAAGCGACATCGAGGATGGGAGAAGACATCGAGGGAGCAGATGGAGCATGGAGGAGGACGGCGCTGTCCAAGGAAGGTAAATGCCGGGCTGGGGGGAAACGGTCTGCATTTGGGGACAAACTGGCAGCATTTGGGGGGAAACTGGCCGTCTGCCATACTACAGAGAAGGCTGTGTGAGATCCTGCTGCTCTAGTCTTCCCCTGCTCCCCCACCCCCTCCTGTCATCAGTGGTGAGGTCTGTAAGGGAAAAGAGGACTTAGGAGTCAAGCCGCTCATTCCCCTTCCCTAGTGGATGATGGGACCGTGGATGATGGGAAAAGTGGCTGTGCAATGGAGGCTATGGGCTGCAGATATTAATGCCCCAGCTGCTCTAAGTAAGAAGAGGGGAGCACAGAACTTTTCCTGGACAATTCTGCAGAGTTATGGGCAGACCGTGCAGAGAAACCAGAGTGTGCAGACCTGCTGCTGTGCATGACTACACTGCGAAAGCACCTGGTTGGGACCAGAGCTATGCGCTGCATCCATAGAGGCTGAGGACTGAGCCACTGAGAGGCTCTGGTGATGTGGACTTTGGGGCACAGACCTGTTACTCCTACCTGTCTATGCCCACCTTTATAGAAACTGATCCTGAGAGCTGGTGAGAGTCTGAACGCTGGGACTGAGCCTTGTGAGAGACCTGATTGTGAGGACTGGGATTTCTAAGACAACAGGTCCCCAAGCATACTGGACTGGATCCATTGCATACCAGAAGTAGTGAGAGGAACAACTGACCTTAACCTTTTACTGCCTATAGTTAATGCCAATAGAGACTGATTCTTACCTAACAGCCCATCAGCCCTAAATAGACAGCTTCCTCTGCACCAATGTACAGATGGGCCCCAATAATAGCTGGTTAATAGTGACAGAAAGGCACCAGGTACTTCGTAGCCACCTCCAGGGGTACCTCTTATCAGGCCAGTGTTCACCCTTTTTAGTTAAGCATCCTTAAATATGTTCAGTTGCCTGCCTAGTGTATGACTTGCCTTATTACAATATACTTACTTTATCTAACACCCAGCAGTTCTATTTCCTGAATACTGATAAGATGTGGTAAACTACAAATGCTTATGTTAAACAAGTGTGAGTGGCCTTCAATCTATATCCATGTGTGTCAGTGGGGACCAAGCAGTTTAAAGAGTCATGGCAGAACAGAGAACCCATCCTATCCAGCAACTTCTGCGGGAGTACAGTGCCTTGAAATTTGTATTCAGCCCCCCTGACTCAATACTTTGTAGAACTGCCTTTCGCTGCAGTTACAGCTGAAAGTCTTTTTGGGGATGTCTCTACCAGCTTTGCACATCTAAAGAGTGAAATTTTTGTCCATTATTCTTTGCAAAATTGCTCAAGCTCTGTCAGATTGGATGGAGAGCGTCTGTGAACAGCAATTTTCAAGTCTTGCCACAGATTCTCAACTAGATTTAGGTCTGGACTTTGACTGGACTATTCTAACACATGAATATGCTTTGATCTAAACCAGGGGTCTCCAAACTTTTCAAAGGGCAAGTTTATTGTCCGTCAGGCTTAAGCAGGGCGCCGGAGAGTGTGACCAGCAGGGGCAGAAATGTCACTGGCCTGGCATCAGTGAAATTAAATATGGCATCAGGGTTGGTGGTCAAAGAGGCGGCATAGTGCCCCTATTAGGAGGAGGAGTAGTATCCCGTCATTGATATCGGTGGAAGAAATAGTTCCCCCTTTGTTGGTGTTAGTGGAAATAGGGGGTTCCCATCTGTTTCCAAAGTGGACATTCTCCAACTAACTAACGAATCTGAGGCCTGCTTGATTTCGCTGAGAGTGCCAGATGCCAGTCCAGGGAGCTCAAATTATGCCGCACCTACCAAAAGAGCTTTCATGTCAGCAAACTCAGTTACCATAGTAGCAAATTTCTTCATGTGTTGTCAGGTTAGCAGCATCCACTAGGGGGACAGCTACAGAAAGTTGGGGCTCTCCTCGGGGACAAGAGTATGAAACCTGGATGGAATAGACCATACAGGATGTCTCTGAAGCACAGATGAAGCAATGTATTATTAAGAGTTAAAAGGAGTTTTTGACAAAGCTATCAGGAATCTCAAGTTCAGTCAAAACATTGAGCAGCCTATGATTACCTTACCATGCCACAGGAGGAATTTGGACGAACAGAGAAGGCTTCAGGTCTGATTTATCAATTTGAGCATGCCTTTCAATACCAGGGTGAATGCCTGTCTGAGTACATCAGAGAACTAAGCAAGATGCCAGTCTGGATACAGCAAAATATTTCAGAAAATAGCATGTTGCTAAAGTATCCTGAGCTCATTAGAACAGTGAGAGAGCAGGAAGCTACAGTATGTTTGAGGCCAACAACCCCGAGGTGGGGGCAGCATCACTTGCCAAAGTTGGGTCAGTAGCTAAGATGGAGGTCAATTTAAAGATAGTCACCCTGAAGCCACAAATAATGGAAATGATAGCCATGTTGGCAGACAAAATCATTGTGTTGTCTGGAGGAACTGCTCCAGAACCCAGTCAGTCCTTAACTTCCATAGCTGTTCCTCCTGAAAAAAATTCAGTGACTTGCTACAATTGTGGACGTGAAGACACTACAAACATGAATGCCCACATCATATGCTGTTGTGGTCATCCCTAAAACAATAAATGACCCCTGTTTACAAATTCCATGCTTCTCTTGTACCTGATCTTTATTGGAACCAGAAAGCAGAAAGTATGTACTTACAAATTGTCTTCTCAGTTTGCTCTTCACTCTTTGTCCCTGGGGGTCGGGTGGCTGCAATGGGTAATGACAAGAACTAAGGTGGTTGTCCACAGAAATGCTCTTCCGTATGTGGAAGGCTTGCTGGTGACCGGGACGGGTTTCTTCTGGGGAAGAGAAGATCCGTGTAGGGAAGGTGCTGGTGCTTAGCTGCCTTTCTCCAGAGCGCCATGAGTCCACTGTGAAGAAAACACACGCAGTGTGAGGGACATCTCACAGTAAAGGCACTAGAAAAAAACATTCATTTCAAACTAAATACCATCCAGCATATTTCATTATACAGTTCAGTAATCTTTTACCAATACCAGACCTCTCACTAAAATTACCAGTTGCCTGGCTGTCTTTGGCTGACCTAGAGAAAAAGTCAAAGAAGTGGTGTCGGAATTTTTTATCTTTAACCACTTAAGCCCCGGACCATTTGGCTGCCAAATGACCGGGCCACTTTCGGCACTGCGTCGTTTTAACTGACAATTGCGCGACTGTGCGGCGTGACTCCCAAACAAAATTTGCGTCCTTTTTTTTCCCCACAAACAGAGCTTTCTTTTGGTGGTATTTGATCACCTCTGCGGTTTTTATTTTTTGCGAAGGGGGTAAATTCTTCCGGGGCTGAAGTAGTAAAAGTAAGCGCATCATCATATTTAACTACTTGCCGACCAGCCGCCGCAGTTCTACGGCGGCAGGTCGGCTCCCCTGCGCGAGAGCCCGCACTAAAAAGTTGGCTCTCTAAGTGCCCCCCGCTCGTCCCTGACTCCCGTGCGCGTGCCCGGCGGGCGCGATCGGCGCCGGGCAGCCGCGATTGCTCGTTACAGAGCTAGGACCGGGAGTTGTGTGTGTAAACACACAGCTCCCGGTCCTGTCAGGGGAGAAATGCCTGACCGTCTGTTCATACAATGTATGAACAGCGATCAGTCATTTCCCCTAGTGAGGCCACCCCCCCTACAGTTAGAACACACCCAGGGAACATACTTAACCCCTTCCCCGCCCCCTAGTGTTAACCCCTTCCCTGCCAGTGGCATTTTTATAGTAATCCAATGCATTTTTATAGCACTGATCGCTATAAAAATGCCAATGGTCCCAAAAATGTGTCAAAAGTGTCCGAAGTGTCCGCCATAATGTCGCAGTACTGAAAAAAAATCGCTGTTTGCCACCATTACTAGTAAAAAAAAAAATATTAATAAAAATGCCATAAAACTACCCCCTATTTTGTAAACGCTATAACTTTTGCGCAAACCAATCAATAAACGTTTATTGCGATTTTTTTAATGAAAAATATGTAGAAGAATACATATCGGCCTAAACTGAGGAAAAAAACATTTTTTTATATCTTTTTTGAGCATATTTATTAAAGCAAAAAGTAAAAAATATTCATTTTTTTCAAAATTGTCGCTCTATTTTCGTTTATAGCGCAAAAAATAAAAACCGCAGAGGTGATCAAATACCACCAAAAGAAAGCTCTATTTGTGGGGAAAAAAGGAAGCCAATTTTGTTTGGAGCCATGTCGCACGACCGCGCAATTGTCAGTTAAAGCGACGCAGTGCCGAATCGCAAAAAAGCGCTCTGGTCTTTGACCAGCAATATGGTCCGGGGGTTAAGTGGTTAATGCATTAAGTTAGAATTTGACTGCAAACACTGAGAAATACAGTATTTATACATTCCTTTAAAAGGGATTTTCCACCTTTTTTTAAGTTTATTAAAAGTTTATTAAAAGTTTATTAAAAGTCAGCAGCTACAAAAAGTAGCAGCTACAAAAAGTGTAGCTGCTGGCTTTTAATAAACAGACACTTACCTGCTCCACGGCTCCAGCGACGCGCCGGGCGGGGCTCCGCTCCTCGCCCCCCCTCGCCGGCCGGCGTCTTCATTCCTAGTGTGGGCACCCGGCAGTGACAGCTTTCGGCTTCATGGCCGGGCACCCACTGCGCATGCGCAAGCGGCAGTGCGCATGCGCGAGCGGCGCTGTCCGATTGGACAGGCGCTCGCCTACAGGGAGGGGCTGTGAAAAGGCGATTAAGCTAATCGCCTTTCCAGCCCCTCGGCGGAAGGAGGAAGTGGGACAGGAAGTCCCCTTCTCCTGAAGCCCCCACTCCCCCCCCCCCAAAAAAATTACATGCCAGATGTGGCATGTAAGGGGGCGAGGAGTGGGTTAAGCGGAAGTTCCATTTTTAGGTGGAACTCCGCTTTAACTAAATTCAGCACCCTGGAAGACCCAAAACCTATAGAACTCTATTATGCCATATGTCTTCTGCAGCTTATTATTTGACCACCTCTAAATCCCATAGTACAGGGATAATTCACACGTTAAAAAGCACACTGGCAATACAAATCAAGGCTGTAATAATGGCATGATGAAAGCTAACAAGAAATACCAACACAGTAATATACAAGACTGGAATAAAAAAATATTTGATGGTTTCTAATAAAGTACAAGAGTTTTGCGTTTGTAAAATAATACGTAGACACAGAAATAACCAAGTATCAGAAGTACAGACTGAAGACGGAGTTAGCAGTGTATGTTTCCTGGAGTGTGTACCAAAGCATTACTTGACAAAACATTTGCGTGTATCAACTGAGAACAGAAGCAGTTTTGGCAGACGTCGGCACGCGTCTTCCCCCAGTTACAGATGCGATGTCAAGGAGTGCGGGATCGCAGCCAGCCTGGGCCTCTCATTTGTAAAACAAGGGTCAGCTTTGAGTGATTCTGCTCCAGCAGGGCAGCAGTGTCACCGCAGATCGCTGTCCCCAGAGGGGCTATCCATATGTCTGTTCTTACTCATTTATTTTGTAATATCCCACACTTTTCTTTTTATTCTACCTTGCCTAAAGGGGTTGTAAAGGATTTTTTTGTTCCTAAATAGCTTCCTTTACCTTAGTGCAGTCCTCCTTCACTTACCTCATCCTTCCATTTTGCTTTTAAATGTCCTTATTTCTTCTGAGAAATCCTCACTTCCTGTTCTTCTGTCTGTAACTCCACACAGTAATGCGAGGCTTTCTCCCTGGTGTGGAGAAAGCCCCTTGAGGGGGCGAGTCAGAGAAAGGAGCTGTGTGTTAGTTGGCGTCCTGACTCTCCTGCTCGCCCCCTCCTCCCTCAAGAGGCTTTCTCCACACCAGGAAGAGAGCCTCGCATTACGGTGGTGAGCAGAGGCGGCTCTAGGCTTTGTGAGGCCTTAGGCAAAAGACTTGACATGGGGCCCCACTCACACCCATGATGGGAAAAATAATTAAAGGACAAGAGCCTCTTCCCCACAACCCTGGCCGGTGGTTGTGGGGGTCTGCGGGCAGGGGGCTTATCTGAATCTGGAAGCCCCCTTTTAACAACGTGGCCCCCAGATCCAGCTCTTTAATAACTAAGGGGCAGGGGCCACCCGGTGATGTCACCTGGTGAACCCTCCTCCTTGTGACGTCATTGACTGAGGGCATGCTGGGTCATTGATGTCACAAGGGGTGGTGTCACCGATATTTACTGGTTGTTACGGACGCTGGCGGCCCCTCTCTTGAGTCAGGGCTCTTAACGCTGCCTGAGCACATCAGCGTTAAGGTCCGCTGTCTCTCAAAACTGGGGTAATGCATTGGGCTAGTTAGACGGGCGCGAGGCCCCTGTGAGTGTGAGGCCTTAGGCGACCGCCTAATTTTCCTATCTAAAGAGCCGCCTCTGGTGGTGAGTTACAGACAGAAGAACAGGAAGTGAAGATTTCTCAGAAGAAATAAGGACATTTAAAAGCAAAATGGAAGGATGAGGTGAGTGAAGGAGGACTGCACTAAGGTAAAGGAAGCTATTTAGGGAAAAAAAAAATTCCTTTACAACCCCTTAATGTAAAAATCTCCTGTAAGGCCCCTTTCACACGGGGAAAGCATGTGCAGTGGCGGTATGGTGTCGCTATTTTTAGTGGCGCTATACCGTCGGAATTGCGGCGGTATTCAGCCAATAGCGGTACGGTATTAACCCCTGCTAGCGGCGAAAAAGGGTTAATACTGCCGGCAATGCGCCTCTGCAGAGGTGCATTGCCGGCGGTATTACCGCTGTGTCCCATTGTTTTCAATGGGAAGGAGCGGTATAAACACCGCTCCTCTCACCGCTCCTAAGATGCTGCTTGCAGGAGATTTTTTTCTCCCGCCAGCGCATCGCCTCAGTTTGGTGATCTTTCTGAAAGTGCAACAAACCTGCAGAATATAATAGAAGTCTATTGCAAAGTGCAGGCAAGTCAAAGGTAACACTGCATTGCATCCACGGTGCAGGTAAACTACAGCACATCAGTGTGAAAGCAGCCTTGGGCCCCTTTCACATGCTCAGTCTGACCAATTGGACCCTCCATTCACCTCTAAGTAGTGGCAGACATAAACTGACTTGTGTCCTACCTCCAATACGATCCGCTAAAAACTATAATGGGCTGTGTCAGTGTCCGCTCTGCATATGCAGAGCAGACACGGACATGCCATCCACTCGCTCCGCTCATTGTGGCCCGCGACCGGTTACCAAGTCACTTAAGTGGCCCTCACTCTTCAAAAGGTTAGGCACCCCTCCCCTAATCACTTTTTGTGGTGCCGATTCCCCCTACTGCCCGGGCTACCCCCCCGTGTTGGCCCACCTGCCCCACAGTGCTGCTGGCTTCCCTTCCCTCCATTCCCTCAAACTGCTGCGGGGGATATTACAGGATGGAGAGTGGAGGAAGAGGCTAGTAAATATGTAATTTACCGGTGTCTTCCTTTTCTAAATAAACACGCTCACCCACTGTGTTCATTTGTAACTGAAGCATGCTAAACTGCGTTTACTATGCTTTATTTTGTGAATAAACAGGAAGCCACTCCGCACAGAGCAGTTTCATTCACGGTCCAGTGCAGCTGAGGCTGCAGAGAAAGGCATGTGTGTTTGAGCTTTGGGGTTCACACCCTAATGCAATAGGCTGAGCACACCTATGTCTGTAGTCATTGGGGAAAATACCTCCTTACAGACAGCTGTTGTTAGTGGTTACTCATATGAGAGGCAGAATTTGCTCATTGCTCAAGGAACCCCCCCCCCAGCCACCTCTGGAAAGGCTGTCAGCAGGAACAGAAATCTCTCTAATGAAGCCCTAGAAAGGAAAAAAAACCTGACAGGAGTTCTAACTCTTCCCCGTTCTCTACTTGAAACCAAAAAATGGCTTGTCGTACATCTAATGATAAATTGCAGAGTTTTGGTGAAAAATGATATTGTTGCTGTATATTACAGAAAGCCGAGATTTGTAAAGTCACATATGAATTTGTCTTGTGCTGTCAGTACAAAGGAAGACAATTGATCTACTTTTCAAAACGGTGTTCATTACTTCAAACCACCCCAGACCTTCTGTATTGTAAAACGTACCGGCTGGTGGCAGTTTGCACGATGTCAGGGTGTCTGTACTGGTTGAACATGTGGAAGGGAGGCGGGGGAGTCCTTCCTGAAGTTGGGGAACTCTAGTCAGCACTGGAGACTGAGGGATGCTGGGTAACGTAAGGGACTTCCCAAGGACCGGCCTCTGCAACTTTCTATCCAGGGACCTAATGGGAAATGAAGCACAAAACATTAATGACTGCTCACAAAGAACAAGCATTTCCAAGCCGACATTTCAAACTCTTTAGATACTCCGGGCCAGATTCGGAGACAGCGGCGTATTTTTGTGCGGGCGTAGCGCATCTCATATGCGCTACGCCGACGTAACTCTGAGAGGCAAGAGCAGTATTCACAAAGCACTTGCTCCTTAAGTTACATCAGCGTAGCGTAAATGGGCCGGCGTAAGCCCGCCTAATTCAAATTAGGAAGGTAGTGGGCGTGTTGTATTAAAATTTGCCGTGACCCCATGTAAATGAATTCCCGAACGAACGGCGAATGCGCGCGCATGCTCAGAATCACGTCGTATATACTCCCTAAGATACTTCGGCTCAATGCTTTCGACGTGAACGTAACCTACGCCCAGCCCTATTCACGTACGACTTATGCAAACAACGTAAAATCCGACGGCTGTTCCGACGTCCATGCCCTAACATGACTTACCCCTGCTTTATTAGGCTTAACTTTACGCCGGACGTATGCCTCACGTAAACGGCGTAGCTTACTGCGACGGGCGCAAGTACGTTCGTGAATCGGCGTATCTAGGTCATTTACATATTCGACGCGTAAATCAATGGAAGCGCCCCTAGTGGCCAGCGTAAATATGCACCCAAGATACGATGGCGTAGGAGACTTACGTCGGTCCGATGGAGCCAGAATTCAGGGGTATCTGGTTTCAAGAATACGGCGCATAGATACGACAGCGCATCCTAGAACTTACGCGGCGTATCAACAGATACGTCGGCGTAAGTTCTCTCTGAATCTGGCCCTCCCTCTTTAGGACGTTGATGCCAACCACTGGTGATATTTTGTTTGTAGATTATAAGTCAGTAGCAAGAAAGGCTTATAATGGGTGTACAGCTAAGTACTCGCCAAATTATGGTTGACATTTTCTTTCAGGAAGAGTTTTTCAGCCTTGATGAATTGGTTGTTTTATAGATACCCTTGCTTTTATTTCAGCATTTACCATTATGATATAGCAAAAAATAATAGAACAACACTCCTAAAGCCACATCCGACAGGACCAAGTTTGTGAAAAAATGAAAGTCAAAGACTCTGTTTCAGACTTTGTAGGCAAGATGGACGAGAGTATAATAAAAAATTGTATTTTATTAGTAACGAATCGCTCACAGGCAGATCAAGTATAGAAAGAGTTAAAAAAACATACATTAAATACAGAAAGATACGATGATGTGAACAGAAGGTTGACACCAAATGGACAGCAGTGAGCCCCTGTGAGCCAACGCGTTTCGCTTCTTCAGGACACACTTGGGGATGATCGAAAAGAACAGGTCTCGCTATCTTATCAGCACATAATTAACCCGATTGGACCTCAAGGCTTACCACACTGCAATAGAGTAAAGGGAGGGTAAGTCTGGGGAACAAAGAGCTATGTCACATTTTCAAATCATATGATCTTAAGCTGCCTTTATTTTAGTGTTTAGGCTCAGTATGGCACAGTAAAGCTCCTTACACACGGGCCGAATATCGGGTGATATTGGCCGGTTCAATAGAAACCAGCTGACATTCAGCACTTGTGTACAGCAGCCGGTCTGACAGAAGCCAGCCAAACGTCAGACTTCTGTAGAAGGGGCATGACCGAAAAAGCATCCAATCAACGCTCCAAGCCAATGGCTGAGAGAGCCGACTGGTGTATTCTGGGGGGGCACCCCCCCCCCCCCATTAGAACACAATAGCCAATAGCTCAGCGGGGGAGATCGATGTACTAACATTGGATTATTAGTACATGATCTGCTCCCGAGCTCTTCAGGTTTTTTTTGGTTCAACACAACTTCTTTTGTGTATCAGGCTTTACTGTAGGAATCTCCAGTGCCTACTATTGTATTCAAGCTACGGCAGCACCCACAGCTGCCTGAATACCCGAACAGTGACTACATCTGATTGGCTGCAGTCCCTGTTGTGCAATAATTTTGACCCAGGTAAGTCGATTTTCAAATGGACTTTTGTTGAGCTGGGTTGTGCTGATAAAGCCACACGTGGCTCCAATTTTCAAATTCATGTCATCTGTGGCCGACTTATAAACCCTAAGTCCCCATTCACACCTAGGCGTTTTGTCGCCTGTAGTGTGACGCCGCTGCCGCCAGAGGGCTGGAAACACATTGCCCTCTATGGAGATGGTTCACATCTCCACGCCGAACGCCGTACGCCTGTCGCCTGAAAAAAGGTCCCGGACCTTTTTTTCAGGCGGCTTTTGGCGTTCGGGAACCATCTCCATAGAGGGGCACATCCTAGGGGCACATCTAGGCGGACAATCGCAGCGTTTGGTCGCCGCAAATCGCGGTACAAAACGCCGCTATTTGCCGCGCAATTCGCGGGACAAAACGCCGCGATTTCGTCTGCCTAGATGTGAATGGATGTGCAAAAACAATAAGGATACCGACAGCCGCACTCCAGTAACTTGAAAAAAGACGTGCCCTTTATTGGGTACAGGAAAAAATGCACTACAGGTATCAGCACACAGTGGGATAAACAGCTGACGCGTTTCGCATTGAGTGTCAATGCTTAATCATAGCTATACTATAGCTATGATTAAGCATTGACACTTAATGCGAAACGCGTCAGCTGTTTATCCCACTGTGTGCTGATACCTGTAGTGCATTTTTTCCTGTACCCAATAAAGGGCACGTCTTTTTTCAAGTTACTGGAGTGCGGCTGTCCATATCCTTATTGTTTTTGCACATCCTGTGCATTGCCAGCACCCATCTGCTTCTGAGTGGACATCAATTACCCTAGTGAGCTCACCTGGAGCGGCAGCTCTCTTACCTGTTAGATGTGAATGGAGCCTAAACACCATAACAAATATTTTTAAAGCAAATCCGTTAAGATCTGTAAATATTACCCATTGACAGTATTGTTTTGTTTCTGATGATATGCAAATCAGCAAGGATAACTTGCTTGTTACAAGGATAACTTGCTTGATACTACTGAGGGTGGGCTTCCGATTCTTTCACGTGTGAATGATTGTTAGAGGCACCTGGGCCCCAAAAATGAGTGGCTGCTGTAAAACAGCATTGGGCTTCAGCTACGCAGCCACACTTCATCTTTAAGGCATATTTGCTGTACTTGCATGACGACATTGATAATGCATAATGACATTGATAATGACATTGTAAAGCCTAATGATCTGTGTTGGACTGGAAACCATCCACGAAAAAAAAAAGCCATTAGAAAATTAACACTGGAATGAAGACAGAGCTCCTGGAAGGAAGCATAAGTTTGAAATCTCACTGGTATCAGAACAGTATCTAGCGATGCTGGCACAACTTGTCACCTGGCTGTATAGAAAGCGCATTGCAGTCATTGTCACATTACACCGGCACATTGCAAAATGACAAATTAATGATAAACAAGTGACAGAATGTTACATACACTGTGGTGGAAAGGCATAAAGACATTGAGCAAACAAACTCAATTTAAACTTTCAAGATAGAACTGTTCCCTTTTTGTAGCTTCCATGATCCATCCCCTGCAGACCCGATGACCTTAAAGCATAGGTGGCAAACACAAGGCCCGCGGGCTGAATCCGGCCCTCCAGGCCATTTCATGTGGCTCCAACCCTCCTCTGGTCCTACTCCAGACCCTTACTTTCTGCTTTCAAGCAATGCATCTTCCCAGCAGCAGCATAAGGTAAGGTGGTGCACTGTGATGTAAGGGAGAGTGGGGGACCCAACTTCTGATGGTGGGGTGGCTCTTGACATCTAATGTAAAGGGAGGGGATGCGCTGGACATCTAATCTTACAGATACAACCGGCCCTTTTGTGGGCAATCATAATGCTGATGCGGCCCACAATGAAATGAAGCTGTGGAATTTTGTCAGAAGGGCGTTGGCCATGAACTTATTCTACATACAGACGGCAAAACGTTGTCAGCCAACAAATACGAAAATATGTGGTTTTTCAGCTCTTTAGCGCCACCCTTTGGGCAACTTCTGCTAATGTTGTGCTATGGTTAGCATTGCTTCTGAGCATGCATGTTTGTACTTTGGATTTTTTTCCGACTGACTTGGACAATCCGACGGCACACATTTGTTGTCGGAAAATTTGAAAGCACGCTATCCAACATTTGTTGTCGGACAATTCGACAATTGTCCGATGGAGAATACAAATGGTCGGATTTTCCAACAAAACCCTGCCATCACACATTTGTTGTCGGGAAATCCGATCACGTGTACGAGGCTTTAGACTTCTGTGGGACTGTTTTATGAACCTTTCCGATCAGTCTTACAAAAAACTCAACTGCATAGTGTTTGAGCATCTTCTCGTGAGATTTGATATCCTTAGCTTTCCTAAGATCCTAGGATAAAAGATAGTGATGTCACCAGCGCCTAAAGGAAGCAGACAGAAGTCAGAACATAAGTCTGGGAGTTTTTTTTTTTTTTTTCCTCCGCTTTTGATTTTTTTTTTTTGCTTTCAGTTATTATTTTCTTCTAAAAAGAGGGGGTGGTGGTGGGGTGCAGTGTTCCGTTTATACAGATCTAATTTACAGGAAGTGCCATGGGCACTTTATAAAGAGGATAATTGGTTCATTCTCTTCCTATAAGTGCTCCAAAAGACTCTGTGGTTTAGCAAGCAAAAGACGTTTGTGTTTTGTGAGCCGTTCTCCATTTGCATAATGGAAAAAGACAAATCGTTATCACAATTAAGAGTCAGACGCAATTGCTAGTTCTTTTATAAGAGGTGTTTGTTTTGAAAGTTCTTGCCGATTACTTTTCGCGGAAATACCGCACAAAATTTTCAGTGTGAAAGGGTAAGGCGTTTTTACAGCGCTTTCAATTCATTTCAATGGAGAGGGGCGTTTTTGGAGCGTTTTTTTCAGCGCCCAAAAGCTGCTCCAAAGATGCTGCTTGCAAGACTTTTCTCAACGCCCCGCCAGTGCAACGCCTCAGTGTGAAAGGGTAAGGCGTTTTTACAGAGCTTTCAATTTCTTTTCAATGGAGGGGCGTTTCTGGAACGTTTTTTTCAGCGCCCAAAAGCTGCTCCAAAGATGCTGCTTGCAGGACTTATTGTGAAAGGGTCCATTGAGATGCAAGGAGAGCATTTATAAACGTTTTAATAGCGCTATTTTTAATGCTAAAACGCTGTAAAAACGGTTCAGTGTGAAAGGGTTTTAAGTATCTTTTTCCTCAGAGACGGTTCACACAGGGGCGACTCGTCAGGCGACTCAGCCACCTGACAAGTCGCACTCCGCTCTGTTCAATGGAACCATTCTAATAGGAGCGACTCAAGTCGCTCCGACTTAGAAAAAGGTTCTTGTACGACTTTGGGGGCGACTCGGGGGGCCACTTGCATTGACTTCAATACAGAAGTAATTTTGCAAGTCGCCTCTGAAGTCGTCTTGAGATCACCTTGCAGAGTCGCCCCCAAAGTCGTGCCGCCCCTGTGTGAACCGGGTCTAATCGTTATACAGCTGTCACGTGACCCAGATCTTTCCCAGCCTGCCTGCAGGGAAACATACGAAGGAGGAATTTGTAATCCTCTGCGGCTGATCACAGGTTCAGAAAAAAAAAAACAGCTTTTGGAGAGTAAAAATAAATAAATAATATCAATAAACTGTTTTAAATTGTCATACACATATACACTGCTCAAGAAAATGAAAGGAACACTTTTTAATCAGAGAATAGCAACAAGTCAATTAAATTCCTGAGATATTGATCTGGTCAGTTTAGTAGCAGAGTTATGCCCTGTATGCCCTGAAGCTGACTTTCATCAGTCTTGCCTACACACCATCAGTCAAACATCCGACCGTGTCCAACGCGGTGACGTGAAACACTACGACGTGCTGAGAAAAATGAAGTTCAATGCTTCCGAGCATGCGTCGACTTGATTCTGAGCATGGGTGGATTTTTCTCCGATGGAGTTCTACAGACGATCATTTTTTTCTATCAGTTTTTTATCCATAGGAAATTTTTAAAACATGTTCTATTTTTTTTCACAGATGGAAAACAAACCGATGGGGCCCACACAGGATCGTTTTTTCCGATGAAAACGGTCCATCGGTCCGTTTTCATCAGTCAAACCGATTGTGTGTACAGGGCTTAAAGCGGAGTTCCGGCCACAATTTCACTTTTTAAATATAAATACCCCTGTAATACATAAGCTTAATGTATTCTAGTAAAGTTGGCCTGTAAACTAAGGTCTGTTTTGTTAGGTTGTTACAGCATTTAGACACTTTATAAAATAGAAATTGACTGGGGCCATCTTAAGTGTGGGCATCATGAAGGCAGACTGTATGACTTCCTGGATTTCAGCCTTGCAGATCTCGCACATGCTCAGTGCTGCACAAGCAGTGTCAGATCAGGTTTCAGCACCTGTGCTGTCCAAGTCACATGATTCTTTGAGACTGGGGAGTGCACAGACTCCTGGAAAGTTACAGCCACTACATTCCCAGGAGTCTGTGCGGTGTAGGTTAGGAAGCATTAAGCACCTAGGTGCAGGAAGTGGGAAGATTTACTATTCTGCCTAGCAACAACACTTTGAAGGCATCTAAAAAAAAAAAAAAAAAAAATTCGTACTGATGTAATGTTATATTTATGGGTGGAACTCCACTTTAAGTTGTTCATTAGTTTCAGCTGCTTTGGTGTTAATGAAAATAACAACAGGTGCACTAGATGGGCAACAAAGAGACGACCTCCAGAACAGGAATGGCTTTACAGGTGGAGGCCACCAACATTTTTTTCTCTACTCATCTTTTCTGTTTTCACTAGTTTTGCAATTGGCTAGAGTCAGTATCACTACTTGTAGCACGAGGCGATACTTGAACCCTATAAAGGTTTCACAGGCAGTCCAACTCCTCCAGGATGGCACATCAATACATGCAATTGCCAGAAGGTTTGCTGTGTCTCCCAGCACAGTCTCTAGCTCATGGAGGAGATTCGAGGGGACAGGCAGTTACTCTAGGACAGCTGGGCAGGGCCGTAGAAGGTCCTTAACCCATCAGCAAGATGGGTATCTCCTCTTTTGTGCAAGGAGGAACAGGATGAGCACTGCCAGAGCCCTACAAAATGACCTCTGGTCATCCCCTGATGAAGCATTGAGGCGAAACATGTAATAACCTACGACCATTCAATCTCTTCAAAGCCTCCATGTGCAACCACCATAACGGAGATCTTTTGTAAAACCCAACAACTTTTTGTGTCTTGTTATCCGTTTTAGTCACCTTGTATACATCTGACTGGTTTTGATTATTATTTGTATAAGCAGCGCTATAGGCCCCTCCAAAAATTCACTCCCTTTTTTTAATTACTTCTTGGGGTGAGGTGCATAATTTTAGGTGTCTACCCTTAGTCAGGCAAAAAAACTATAAAGTGAGAGTAATTTTGTAGTTCACAGAGAAAACCTGGGCACAGCTGATAGGAAGGCTTAAGATGGCATTGCAGAGTGCATAGGACAGCACTGGATTTTTGCCAGGATCAAAAAGCTTTTTTTTCCACTTGGCAAGCAAATAAAAAAAATGTTAATTTAATATTTAATGAACATAAAGGAATCAAATAAGTTCAATCAAGAGATTGCATACACTTTAAAGGCCCACTTTAGCAAACTATATAATAGTCTGGTATCTATATTTGGTTAATATCTATAATAATAATAATATTCAGTATATAAATTCCTTTTGTATGTCATATGCTTCTATTTATATTTTTCTCCACATTTACATATAGACAATGGTCTCCATCAAAAGTGACAGTGACAGGGCAGACAATGGTCTCCATGAAAAGTGACAGTGACAGGGCAGACAATGCTCTGCAGGATAAGTGAAAGTGGGAGGGCAGACAATCCTCTCCAGGAAAAGTGACAGTAGCAGAGCAGACAATCCTCTCCAGGAAAAGTGACAGTAGCAAGGCAGACAATGTCCTCCAGGAAAAGGGACAGTGGCAGAGCAGACAATGCCCTCCAGGAAAAGTGACAGTAGCAAGGCAGACAATGTCCTCCAGGAAAAGGGACAGTGGCAGAGCAGACAATGCCCTCCAGGAAAAGTGACAGTGGCAGGGCAGACAATGCTCTCCAGGAAAAGTGACAGTGACAGGGCAGACAAAGCTCTCCAGGAAAAGTGACAGTGGCAGGGCAGACAAAGCTCTCCAGGAAAAGTGACAGTGGCAGGGCAGACAATGATCTCCATGAAAAGTGACAGTGGCAGGGCAGACAATGTCATCCAGGAAAAGTGACAGTGGCAGAGCAGACAATGCCCTCCAGGAAAAGTGACAGTGGCAGGGCAGACAAAGCTCTCCAGGAAAAGTGACAGGGCAGACAATGCTCTCCAGGAAAAGTGACAGGGCAGACAATTCTCTCCAGGAAAAGTGACAGGGCAGACAATTCTCTCCAGGAAAAGTGACAGTGGCAGGGCAGACAATGCTCTCCAGGAAAAGTGACAGGGCAGACAATTCTCTCCAGGAAAAGTGACAGTGGCAGGGCAGACAATGCTCTCCAGGAAAAGTGACAGGGCAGACAATTCTCTCCAGGAAAAGTGACAAGGGCAGGGAAAACAATGCTCTCCAGGAAAAGTGACAGTGGCAGGGCCAAAAATGATCTCCACGAAAAGTGAAAGTGGCAGGGCAGACAATGCTCTCCAGGAAAAATGGCAGTGACAGGGCCGAAAATGATCTCTATGAAAAGGGACAGTGGCAGGGCAGACAATGCCCTCCAGGAAAAGTGACAGTGACAGGGCCGAAAATGATCTCTATGAAAAGGGACAGTGGCAGGGCAGACAATGCCCTCCAGGAAAAGTGACAGTGGCAGGGCCGAAAATGATCTCCATGAAAAGTGACAGGGCAGACAATGTTTTGCAATGATGCTACGACTTGCAATAATCGATGTTATGATGACGTCACCTGCGCGCCGCACTTTGAGTCTGAAAGCCGATGGCACACTGACGGCAATTTATGGGCACAGTGGCGGCAATTGATGGCACACTGACGGCAATTTATGGGCACACTGACAGCAATTGGTGGCACACTGACAGCAATTGGTGGCACACAGGCAGCAATTGGTGGCGCACTGGCAGCAATTGGTGGCAATTGATGGCACACTGGCAGCAGTTGATGGCATACTGGCAGCATACTGGCAGCAATTGATGGCACACTGGCAGCAATTGATGGCATTGGCACACTGATGGCACACTGGTTTATGTATGTCTTATTGTCTTAGTGATTGATTAACATCATTGATTTGAAATTGAAACCCTTTTTTTTTGTATGATTTTTGCTTTTGCTCATCACTGCCACACACATGCAGCCATGCATTGCACGTGTGTGGCAGTAATGAGCAAAAGCAAAAATCATACAAAAAAAAGGTATCGAAGTTGTGATGTGAATCAATCACTAAGACAATAAGACATACATAAACCATAATTTATGACATGGCATACATTGTCGTTTGGCAGGACTTTATGGGGACAATGTCCGCAGTCTCGGATCCTCTCTAGTATCATGTCCGCAGTCTCTGATCCTCTCTAGTATCATGTCCGCAGTCTCTGATCCTCTCTAGTATCATGTCCGTAGTCTCTGATCCTCTCTAGTATCATTGTCCGCAGTCTCTGATCCTCTCTAGTATCATTGTCCGCAGTCTCTGATCCTCTCTAGTATCATTGTCCGCAGTCTCTGATCCTCTCTAGTATCATTGTCCGCAGTCTCTGATCCTCTCTAGTATCATTGTCCGCAGTCTCTGATCCTCTCTAGTATCATTGTCCGCAGTCTCTGATCCTCTCTAGTATCATTGTCCGCAGTCTCTGATCCTCTCTCTAATATCATTGTCCGCAGTCTCTGTCCATCTCTTGTAGTATTTTGGGGTCAGTCTGGAGCTCCTCTTTAAGTTGTCTGCTGTGTTTACAGTTTGTTACATGCAGAGAGTTTTTTTTAAGAACAGATGAAAACCGCGCGCAGTAATCTTGATGCATCGTGATGCATCGCGGAATCGAATCGAATCGTGGACTTGATAATCGTAATCGCATCGAATCGTGAGACCGGTCAAGATGCAAAGCCCTACTAAATACATTTCTAAATATATTTTCCTCAAACCCAGATATTATCTGCATCTGTTATCTGTATTATCTGTATCTCTCACACTTTCACGTCCAATGTAACGAGATAATCAATGTTACCCGTCAGTGGTCATAATGTTATGGCGGATTGGTGTATACTGTTTGACAATAATAAGCAGTTCTCTCTTTTTTGGCCAGCCACTGTTCACTGGCATACATAGTTACATTGTTGCTTGCTGTGAGAGGTAACCGCCCCTAGCAAGACAGGAGAACTGGCTTAGATCCTGACTGTGTCAGCCATCTCTTGTCACTTACACCCTCATATCATGTCACTTTTTTCCTTTGGGAAGACAAACTGTGTCATGACATACTGGAGCTCATTTATTATTTATTAAATAAGAACGCATGAACACAGCCTGCCGCTAAAATTAACATTTCTGATGTCATTTTTCTTGTGGGGAGTTAGATGGTGAAAGCTAAGATTTGGATCGCTTCTCTTACCTATCCACCGCCAAAATTCCTGGACACTGCAACTCCATTGAATTATACTTTTTGGTCTGATCCTCCTGCTAATGTTCTATGAAAGGACTCCAAATAAACTCATTACAAATGTAGCACTACCCCTGCAGGGACTGCTGATAACTGGCTCTCCTATTCCTGCAAAGCCAGGCAACACGCATTCTCTGATCGCATCCAAACACAAGAAGTCAGTCCCTTGTCTGCTTTGTTTTTATGTTTTATCAGGGGTAACAACTTGGATGGGTGAAGAGATACATGGGAAGCCCAGTTTGTATCAAAGAACAACAACATAGAGATAGAGGGCCAGATTCACAAAGAATTTACGCTGGCGTATCTATTGATACGCCGCGTAACTTCTATTTTGCTTCGGCGTATCTTTGTTTTGTATCCACAAAACAAGATACGCCTGAAGCTGGGCTAGATCCGACTGGCATACGTCTTAGTACTCCATTGGATCTAAGGTGCATATTTACGCTGGCCGCTAGGTGGCGCTTCCGTCGATTTCCGCGTCGAGTATTCAAATTAGCTAGATACGGCAATCCACAAACGTACGTCCGGCCGGCGATTTTTTTTACGTAGTTTCCGTAAGGCTTTTTCCCTGGCGTAAAGTTACCCCTGCTATATGAGGCGTAGCCAATGTTAAGTATGGACGTCGGGCCAGCGTCGAATTTTCCGTCGTGTACGTCGTTTGCGTAAAACTTTCGCGAATAGGGCTTTGCGTAGAATATCGTTCACGTCGAAAGCATTGGCTTGTTGCGGGTTAATTTCGAGCATGCGCACTGGGATACCCCCACGGACAGCACATGCGCCGTTCAAAAAAAACGTTGATTACGTGGGGTCAATAGGAATTACCATAAAACACGCTACCATCTCATCCATTTGAATTGCGCGCCCTTACACCGACACAGTTACACTACGCCGCCGTAACTTACGGCGCAAATTCTTTGAGGATACGGAAAATACGCTGTAAGTTACGGCGGCATAGTGTATCCGAGATACTCTATGCCGGACGTATAGATGCGCCAAGGTACGTGGATCTGGCCCAGAGGGTGGAGAAATTTGACTGGCCTGCATAGAGTCCTGGCCTCAACCTGATAGAACACCTTTTGGATGAATCAGAGGAAAGACTGCGAGGCCTTCTCGTCCAACATCAGTGCCTGACCTCACAAATGCGCCTCTGGAAGAATGGTCAAACATTCCCAAAAAAGAAAAAGGAGGGCGCACCGACCTAGTGCATTACCATTTAAAAGATTTTATTAAATGAAATAAAAGCAATACAGCAAAGGCACTGACGCGTTTCACATCGTGGTTACAGGTCCTTACTCATAGCTTGATATGAGTAAGGACCTGCAACCACAGTGTGAAACGCATTACCAATCTTTTTTATTCTTTGCTGTATGGACTGACACCATTAAAATATATTTAATTGGAGTGCGGCCATCCGGATCTCTTTTTTCCTCTGGGTCAACTCAGTATTGAACCCTACAGACTAAGACTGGGATACCATTACAGTTCATGTGCATGTATAGTGTAAGAAGCATTGTTTTGCTTTCAAAAAAGTCCCTAAACTGTCCAAAAATGCAAGGGCTGAAAAAAGCATAGATGTGAACATGTCCCATAAGAAACCATGTTAAATGGACTGTAGTGCGTTTCTCCAAAAAGCACCAAAAAACGCATAGGTGTGAACTGAGCCTTAGTAGATTAGTAGCAAAAGTCCATTACAAATTTGGAGGTCTCGGTCCTTCTTGGAAATATCACACAAATAAATAGGAGAAACTGCATACAGGAGTGTATCCTCTACTTGTGTAGAACTACTCCCAGCTTCACTGCTTGCAGGCACTACCAGCCCTCCTGGCTGCTCTGAAGATCTTCCAGGGCAAGGATAAAAAGGGTTAAGCCCAACCTTGTCCTTTAGAAAGCTTGCTACATGTGGCAGTCTCTCCCCTGAAAATCCCTGGGTGTGCTGATGTACTCACTCTGTCCTCCTTGCTCCCACTACTCTCAGGCAAGATTCCAAATCAAACTGCTCTACTGAATGGATCCTCCTGAGCCAGCCTGAGTTCAGCCTAGTGCTGGGGTCTTCCCTAGACCTAGGAGACCCCTCCTAGGCCACCGACAGACTCCTCAGCACGTAAGCAGATCAACCCTCCTGCCCTCCACCCACTAACTTCTAGACGCTTTTCCAAACTTCCACAATCAGGGGGAGGCACCAGAGACCTGCCTGTATGAGTCCTCCAGCCTTACCTGCAATAAGCGCTGACCCAGATTTCAAGCTCACACTTACCATGAGTCAAATAAATTTGCCTGTACTTCACTACTAGCACACTAGAGGATGCTACACAAAATTATATAGATTCCAGTAAGGATGAGCACTGGCGTGTTCGCATAGAACACGTGCGGAGCCCGCCAGGAAGTCAGGACTCGCGCTGCTCTAATCACAGCCAGGCAGACATTTCCCGATCTCTGCAGCCGAGCATCAGGAAATGTCTGCCTGGCTGTGATTAGCGCAGCGCGGGTGCCGACTTCCTGGCGGGCTCCGCACGTGTTCTATGCGAACACGCCGGAGCTCATCCTTAGATTCCAGTATTCGTTAGATTTGATCAGTGTCTAGACTGTATTTTATCAGCTCTGAACCTGTATAAATAAAGGACACTTACTGAACTGAACAATTATGTAGGCTACTGTTATTAACCTCTCCAGGAAATGCTAATTACCTGGCTGTCATGATGACGCAATGGGGTTGGGTCACCAAAGGCAAATATACTGTTCTCCTTGCAAGGGAAATTGCAATTTGAAAGGAAAAATTGTCAAAAGCTTAGTGGATGTGGTGACTTTCATCGTCCAATGATGTGCAAGTAACAATGCAGTTTTTTTTAGACAAACAGTATTTAAGCAACTCTTCTTTTTATTGTCTTGCTTATTTTTTCCATCTTTCCCCTCTATCTACCTTCAATACTTTCTTTATATGCCCCATTCTATCTTTTGTTTTTCTATGTAATTTTTTTCCACTCCACCTAACTAATTTGATTTCCCAATGCTATTATATAACATACTCAAAAAACGTGAACTGTGTGCTTTTCTCATTCACTTCCAATTTGCTTACACAAATGGACAACCATGGACATGCTTGAACGAATCCTCCCAGCTACCACACATTCCCACTGGCCAGTGGTTAAGGTCCACAAAAGGAAATCATGAATGGCGCTGGAAAAACAGATCTGCCCTATTAGTTAAAAACAAAGTCCTTAATTGTAAAAGTCTGTAATATAAAAAAAAAAAAAACATATATCAAACATATAGAAGCAGCTCTCCATAGAGGCAAGCAATTCTGTAGGAAACAAAGGGGATACAAGAGGACGCCAGACTAAGCGTAGCAGGTAAAAAATTACTGGGTTTTCTTAAAATCCAAATGGCAACTTACATAGGTAGTAGATTATCTACCATCCATGTAAGTTGCCATTTGGCTTTTAATAAAAGCCAGAATTTTTTAACCTGCTAGACTTAAGCCTTGTACACATGACCAGTTTTCCCGGCAGGAAAACTGCCAGGAGAGCATTTGGCCGGGAATCCCGGCCATGTATATGCTCCCTAGCAGTTTTCCCGTCAGGAAAACAGCCGAGAATCCCGACAGGAAAATAGAGAACCCTGCTTTCTATTTTCCCGCTGGGATTCCCCAGAGAGTGTTTCCTGCCGAGAAAACCAGTCGTCTGTATGCTTACCTGTCCCAGGTAAACCAGCGCATACTCGATAAGAGTTAGACGCATGCGCGGTAGCATACAAGTTTAGTGTGGGGTGTAGCACGATTGCTCGTCGTAGTTGATGACGTCACTGTGTTCTTCCAATTCAAAAGAACGGCGGTTCTTTTGAATGGCCGTCTGTATGCACAGCTTTGCAAGTGAAGCTTGCCAGGAATTCCCGTCAGGAAAACCGACGTTATTTTCCTGACGGGATTCCCGGCCATGTGTACAGGGCCAAAGTCTTGTGCCCCCTTGTGTCCCTTTTGTTTCCTACAGTGGTTAAGATCCACAGAGGGAACCTATACAAAAACAGGTCTTGACAAAACGTATCATTCAGTTAAGTAGAAAGGCCATAGGCCTTAATACTCCTAATTTGTAAAGATCAATTTCATAGTACTCCATATCTACCTGAGCGTCGTGTCACACAACTAATTTTCTAGGCGAGGCTGACTAAGAAGAAACCCAACACAACAGCCTGCAAAGATGGTGCGACGACTTCTGAGTCTGCCAGACAGCTCAGGAATTTTGTCCCACAATGACTGAAAGGACAGGGTGCAAGGAAACACCTAAAGAAGGGTGGGCATGAATACTCTGGTAGCTAACTGCGTTGGAAATGGACAGAAGGGTTGAGGATAACTGAAAACATCCTCCCTGGTACATGAGAAATACCTCTTGAGCAACTCTAGTGGAACCCTGCTAAAGAGCCATAATGCCAAGCCATAGGTCTAAGGATGCTCCTAAATGCCCAGATCCTGTGTGTTATAAGGAACAAGAGACTTATTAAAAGCAAATGCCTGGCTGGAAGCCAAAACAAGAGAATAAACTTGAGTTCCTTCCTCAATATGCATCAAATCTGTCATTGAAAGAGGGTCCAATCCTAGTTGGATGAGTCCCCTGCTGTCAAAAAAGGGATCTTCGTGTCTTCCTGAGGTTACCTGCAACAGGAGAATAGTGTACTCTGCCTGCTGCCCATAAGATGACATTGGCCTGCTGCAGACTACTCAGGAACCAAATCTGTGCAGAGTTAGGCCAAGACATAGGTGGGATAGAGTAATGCCCCGTACACACCATCACTTTATGTGATGAAAAAAAAACGTCATTTTCTGTGAAGTAAAAAACTATGTTTTTGAAACTTCAATTTTCAAAGACAAAGTTGCCTACACACCATCGTTTTTCTCACAATGTTCTAGCAAAGCGAGGTTACGTTCTCACCACGTTTTCCATTGAAGCTCGCTTCTGGGCATGCGCGGGTGTAAAAACGTCTTTTTAAACGACGTTTTTTGCTACACACGGTCAATTTCTGTGAAGTAAAAAACAACGTTTTGAAAAACGACACATAAAATTGAAGCATGCTTCAATTTTTTTTGGTCGTTTTTTACAAGACATAAAACAACGTTTTCCCCCACACACAGTCAATTAAAGTGACGTTTTTAAAAACGTCGTTTTTTTTCATCACATAAAGTGATGGTGTGTACGGGGCATAACATCTGACAGAATGGTCCTTCAACACCCAACACTTCTGTAAGGGAGGAGAGGAGAAATACAACTTGTCTGATAATGAGGGCATTAAAGAACCACTTAACCGTATGCCACTGCTTCAGATCTCTGACCAGGTGAGGGACAGTCAAGGCTGGTCCCAGATGACCTAGTGAAATGGAAGGTCACTTTGGAGACAGAAGACAGTGACGGTTACTGAGATACCACTAGGGTTGAGAGGAACCTTGAATGTACGCAAGTCTTCTACCTACGAAGTAAGTTTCCTGGTAATGTGAGTCACTCACACATCCAGTAAAAAGAAACAATTAGGTATACACAACTGTTTATGAAATTCCCCCCTTACAGGGGAAAGGTTGTGTCTCAGGTGGGGTCCAGGACTCTTTAGGCCGCTTACACACGACCGGTTCATCTGATGAGAATGGTCCGACGGACCGTTTTCATCGGTCCACCGCTGAAGTGGCCTGATGGTCTCATGTGTGTACATACCATCAGTTCAAAATCCGATCGGGTCAGAACGCGGTGACGTAAAACACACGACGTGCTGAAAAAAACGAAGTTCAATGCTTCCAAGCATGCGTCGACTTGATTTTGAGCATGCGTGGGTTTTGAACCGATGCTTTTGTGTACTAAAGATTGGTTTGGACCTATCGGTCAGCGGTCCATCGGTTCGATTTTAAAGCAAGTTTTAAAATTTTGGTCTGTACACATGGTCGGTTTGGACCGATGAAACTGATCTTCGGTCCATTCTCATCGGTTTTGAGTACGCGGCCTCAGAGTGCTTCCGGTATACATAAAGAAATAGCCGGATCAGGTGTAACAGAAAGGTCTGTACAGCTGTATGAGCTCTGAAAGATCCAAGGATGGAGACAGCAGGCTGCACCTGTGAATGCATTGTAGTACGCACTGCATTGATATGGGCTGAATATGACCCTTTATAATTCTTTTTTTTTAAATAAATACTTTATTTAAAAAAAAAAAAAAGACGCAGCTCCAAGAAAGCATTTAATCTAAGATACAAAACAAATATTATTACAGATATACTATAATATTTGCATCTTACAATTTGTAAATCACAATAAATGCAGTTATGAGTGGTTGTATGTGCCATCTAATAAAGGGCCACCATTACACCACCTCGAGGACAATTAACCACTTACGTACTACCGATACAACCTAATTAGACCCCTGATGTTACCAATGTATTTATAGGAAGGGACACCTATATCTAAGATGGGCCCAACCCATAATTCTCCACAATTCTGAAACAGCACTGCCTTCAAATACCCAATAGACCCCCTGCTCACTGCTATAACAAGAATAAAAACAGACCCAGAAAATAATAATTGACCAGCCAAACCCTAAGTACAGAGAACCCAACCGGAACCTCAAAAAAGGCAGGAAGCTCCCACCATCCAAAAAACAAACCAAGAGAGGGTGGGAGAAACCTGTCTGATGTTTCACAAGCTCTGACAAGATCGCCCCGCCTCTTTACCCACTACAGGACACACCCTATGCCGTGGACCCTCCGATCCCATAAGCACACTACCTCTTTCAAAAAATCACCCCACTAATACTCCCACTCTTCTGCACGTCCCAGTCATGCTGGCCCTCCTCGTCGTTTCATTTTGATCTGGGGCATCAACTTTTGTTTATAGCAACCGGTGGCCTGGCCTGTTCTATGTAGGGTGACCACATTTCCAAACTACCCTTCAGGGACAGCCCCCTTCCCAAAAATCAGCTTGTGCTGTAACGAATCACAGCACAGTGATTGGACACGAGAGGCAGGATTTATGATTTCTCCAATCACAAGCAGGGGGCGGGGACTGTGCTCCTCCAGGCATTCCCGGCCAGGACAAGTACTGTCAGTGAGTAAGCCTGAGGATCTGTCATGGCTGGAAAAATCTCTACAGCTAACTATCACAGTACACTTAAAGGGTCACTAAAGGAAATTTTTTTTTTAGCTAAATAGCTTCCTTTACCTTACTGCAGTACTGGTTTCATGTCCTCATTGTTCGTTTTTGCTTTGAAGTTGCTGTAATTCTGCTGTGATCTCCACACTTCCTGGTTGCCTGTTTCCTTATAACCACAGTACTGGGAGATTTTCACGGTGGTCTAAGCTGTCATTACTGTGTGTCTAAAATTCCTCAGAACCAATCAGATTAATTTTAAAAACAAAACACTGCCCTGGATTTGTTGTTTTTGTTCTGTGAGTCTTCCCGACTCACCTCTCACCCGGAAATTCATGTATGTACCTTTAAAACCGAACGTGAAACTAGAGGCACATTATATGATAGTTTAAATTCAATTTTTAATCATTTTTTAAAGGAATCAGTTAACTTTTATGTCTCTATACCCTGTAAACAGTCATTTCAGCAAAAAAAATGTTTTCCTTTAGTGACCCTTTAAAGTCACACCGCAAAGTACCATAATGCAGAGCCCCATGCCCATTTGAGATCACGTTTTGTGCATTTGCATTATGTTTGCTATACGTTTGATATGTTTACCACAAATTTGCATCAAGTTGCATAGTCATAGAGGAGTAAAATCAAAGTACAAACTGAGCTCAAACAACTGATCTAATAGTCCATGTACTCAAGCACTTACAAAATATCAAAATCACCCCCAAAAAACATTTTTGAATAGAGAAGGCAATGGTTAAAATGCCTGTCAGGCTTTTTTTACAGTGTCCCATTGAGGAGATTTCCTATTATTTCCTGTTCCGGAGAAGTGTGACAATTTGGCTTTCCCATTACATTCTGTCCCTGTGACAAAGTCACCAAGACAAAGAAGAATCTCCTCAGGGGGATACAGGTAGTAAATAGTGCGATATATTGTATACCTTGATTGAGTGACAGTACAGCAGTAGCTCCCACTTCTCCGTCCCGTGCTGCGTCCAGGTCGGATATCCTCTCGTGATTTCCTCAGACTGAAATATTCTGTTAACTTTCCAAATGAAGACATGCTGCCACTCTAGAGGTTCATTTGCCAATGACCTGACCCTCTGCCCACAAAGTCTGGGCAGGTTGGATGATGATCCTGGACGCATTCCCCGAGACAGCCCAACGGAGCTGCCCTTCAACAACCAAAGCTTCCAGACTTGAAAGAGGTCACATCGGGACAGCAAAAACTGAAGACGCTATGAATTTTATGTTAAAGAGAATAACCAACCAGAAAGACACAGCACAGTTCCAACATGTCATTAAAATAAAACTCCAGCCAAAACCCTGTTTAGTTCAGCCAAGTGGTGGAGAGTTAGAAACTCTGCCAGGATGTTTTTTTTAAACCCATGGCCTCCTTGTGGAAGTTTCTACTCCCTGTGTGGTCAGAACACGAAGATAGAAGTTTGATATGCATACCTGATAAAAGCATGGGATCAAGACTCAGATAGGGTCGAAATGCATTGTAAAACCTTCAAGGGGTTGTAAAGGTACAATTTTTTTTTCCTAAATAGCTTCCTTTACCTCAGTGCAGTCCTCCTTCACTTACCTCATCCTTCCATTTTGCTTTTAAATGTCCTTATTTCTTCTGAGAAATCCTCACTTCCTGTTCTTCTACACACAGTAATGCAAGGCTTTCTCCCTGGTGTGGAGTGTCGTGCTCGCCCCCTCCCTTGGACTACAGGAGGGTCAGGACGCTCTCTACGTTGCCAATAGAGAAAGGAGCTGTGTGTTAGGCCTCATTCACACTACGGGCTGTTCGGGTCCGTCTGTCACGGACCTGAACGGCCGCTCCATGCATCGCTATGGAGCGTCGGATGTCAGCGGAGACATGTCCGCTGACATCCGACCCGATCCGCTAAAAACAGACGTATGGGGGCCACATCCCCATCTGTCCATGCGGATCGGATCAGGTAAGATCTGATGAAAACGGACATGCTGTCCGTTTTCATCAGATCGCTCCATAGGACACAGCGGTGCACGACAAGCCCCTCCCCTCTCAGTGAGCAGAGAGGAGCTTGTCATCTGTCGGCTCAGCGGAGATCTGCGGACTGATCTCCCGCTGAGCTGACGGGAGCGACGGAGTCCGCCTGTGTGAATGAGGCCTTAGTGGGCGTCCTGACTCTGCGGTAGTCCAAGGGAGGGGGCGAGCACGACACTCCACACCAGGGAGAAAGCCTCGCATTACGGTGTGGAGTTACAGACAGAAGAACAGGAAGTAAGGATTTCTCAGAAGAAATAAGGACATTTAAAAGCAAAATGGAAGGATGAGGTAAGTGAAGGAGGAGGGCACTGAGGTAAAGCAAGCTATTTAGGAAAAAAAATTGTACCTTTACAACCCCTTTAACCACTTAAGGACCGCCTCCTGCACATATACGTCGGCAGAATGGCACGGCTGGGCACAAGAACGCACAGGTACGTCCTCTTTAAGTGCCCAGCCGTGGGTCGCGGGCGCGCTCCCGGTGCGCGTGCTCGCTACCTGGTCCGAAGCTCCGTGACAGCAGGACCCGCAGCCCCGATCGGCGCTGGAGTCCCGCGATCGGTCCCCGGAGCTGAAGAACGGGGAGAGCTGTGTGTAAACACAGCTTCCCCGTTCTTCACTGTGGCGCCGTCATTGATCGTGTGTTCCCTTTTATAGGGAAACACAATCAATGACGTCACAACTACAGCCACACCCCCCTACAGTTAGAAACACAAATGAGGTCACACTTAACCCCTTCAGCGCCCCCTTGTGGTTAACTCCCAAACTGCAATTGTCGTTTTCACAGTAAACAGTGCATTTTTATAGCACTTTTTGCTGTGAAAATTACAATGGTCCCAAAAATGTGTCAAAAGTGTCCGCCATAATGTCACAGTCACGAAAAAAATCGCTGATCGCCGCCATTAGTAGTAAAAAAATTATAATTAATAAAAATGTAATAAAACTATCCCCTATTTTGTAAACGCTATAAATTTTGCGCAAACCAATCGATAAAAGCTTATTGCGATTTTTTGTTTTTACCAAAAATAGGTGGAAGAAGAATACGTATCGGCCTTAACTGAGGAAAAAACATTTTTTTATATATATTTTTGGGGGATATTTATTATAGCAAAATGTAAAAAATATTGCATTTTTTTCAAAATTGTCGCTCCATTTTTGTTTATAGCGCAAAAAATAAAAACCGCAGAGGTGATCAAATACCACCAAAAGAAAGCTCTATTTGTGGGAAAAAAAGGACGCCAATTTTCTTTGGGAGCCACGTCGCTGGACTGCGCAATTGTCAGTTAAAGCGACGCAGTGCCGAACGCAAAAACTGGCCAGGTCCTTTAGCTGCCTAAAGGTCCGGGTCTTAAGTGGTTAAGCTATAACCTGATTTTTTTTTTATCATGGGAAGCAAGTCTGTAACTTGCTTTTAAGAAGTAAAGATGCAAGTTTTATTCATCATAATAGGATATGCTGATCAACTTTGATTTTGACCTACAAATTACGTGCTGAAGACCACACACTGCATACTATGGTTTCAAGTGGAAGTTCAAACTATAATTACCCTATAAACATTAAGCAGCCATATAATGCATGCACTTTGAGAAATGTGTAGTACCATGTTTGATTTCTGTCCGCACTCCCGTTGTCTGGGAAGCAGCAATGGAAAATGCGAGCAAAAACATGCAACTATGTCTTTGACGGCATCAGGATACAGAAGAAGTGTTTCCCAGTCAGGCCCCGTACACACGACCGAGTTTCTCGGCAGAATTCAGCCAGAAACTCGATCGGAGCCGTATTCTGCTGAGAAACCCGGTCGTGTGTACACTTTTGGCCGAGGAAACCGACGAGGATCTCGTCGGGCCAAATAGAGAACATGTTCTCTATTTCCTCGTTAGTCAATGAGGAAACTTGGCTCGCCGAGATCCTCGGCGGCTTCACAAGGAACTCGACGAGCAAAACGATGTGTTTTGCCCGTAGAGTTTCTCGGACGTGTGTACAGGGCCTCAGGGTTTGCAATTACAAGACATGGATAGTATGGGAGGCTGAGCGACACCAAGAGTTTCATGGTGTTGCTCGTAAATAGTCAGCAGTTTCCAATGCTAATGCACAGACATGCTAATATCTGGATAACTTAAATGACGACAGATGTCTAATGGCGCATACACACGATCGGATTTTCTGTCGGAAAAAACCTTGGATGGTTTTTCCGACGGAATTCAGCTCAAGCTTGGCTTGCATACACACGGTCACACAAAAGTTCTCTGAACTTTCGACCGTCAAGAACGCGGTGACGTACAACACTACGACGAGCCGAGAAAATTAAGTTCAATGCTTCCGAGCAATGCATGCGTCTAATTGTTTCAGAGCATGCATCGAAATTTTGCGCGTCGGAATTGCTACAGACGATTGGAATTTCCGATTGGAATTTTTTTCAGTCGGAAAATTTGAGAACAAGCTCTCAAATTTTTGTTGGCGGAAATTCCGACAGGAAAAGTCAGATGGAGCCTACACATCAGACTTTTCTTGTCGGACATTACGTGTGTACAGGGCAAAACATGGTGCTATACATTTATTAAGGTACATGTGTAATATGGCCATTTAACATACAGTACATAGAGTAATTCTAGGGTGAACTTCCACTTTAACGTTACTGAGACGAACCAGAAAGAAAGGGTGAGTTTTCCTAACCCTGAGAACAGGAAGAGAGAAGATATTTTTTCAAAGGGGTCACCAACAACCATAAAAAGAATATCGCTTTTACACATTCTACCACATTTTAATTATTGTCTGTGTCCTCGTTGGAGAGATCTACACCTGTATTCTACGTGGTCACCAAGAGAGGTTTGACTAAAGTTCCATTTTTTTCTTTATTTTTTTTGTTTTTGAGATCAGATGAGAGGACCAACCAACACCACCCATAGACATCACAGAGGAAAACATGGAGGACCGACCAACCCCACCCATAGACATCACAGAGGAAAACATGGAGGACCGACCAACCCCACCCATAGACATCACTGAGGAGAACACGGAGGACCAACCAACACCACCCCCACCACAAACAGACACTACGTGGAGAACACGGAGGACCAACCAACACCACCCCCACCATCCACAGACACCACCGAGGAGAACACAGAGGAACAACCAACACCACCCCCACCACCCATAGACACTACGTGGAGAACACAAAGGACCAACCAACACCACCCCCACCATCCACAGACACCACCGAGGAGAACACAGAGGACCAACCAACACCACCCACAGACACTACGAGGAGAACACAGAGGACCAACCAACACCACCCCCACCATCCACAGACACCACCGAGGAGAACACAGAGGACCAACCAACACCACCCCCACCACCCACAGACACTACGTGGAGAACACAGAGGACCAACCAACACCACCCCCCACCACCCACAGACACTACGAGGAGAACACAGAGGACCAACCAACACCACCCCCACCACCCACAGACACTACAAGGAGAACACAGAGGACCAACCAACACCACCCCCACCATCCACAGACACCACCGAGGAGAACACAGAGGACCAACCAACACCATCCCCACCATCCACAGACACCACCGAGGAGAACACAGAGGACCAACCAACACCATCCCCACCATCCACAGACACCACCGAGGAGAACACAGAGGACCAACCAACACCACCCCCACCATCCACAGACACCACCGAGGAGAACACAGAGGACCAACCAACACCATCCCCACCATCCACAGACACCACCGAGGATAACACAGAGGACCAACCAACACCATCCCCACCACCCACAGACACCACCGAGGAGAACACAGAGGACCAACCAACACCACCCACAGACACTACGAGGAGAACACAGAGGACCAACCAACACCACCCCCACCATCCACAGACACCACCGAGGAGAACACAGAGGACCAACCAACACCACCCACAGACACTACGAGGAGAACACAGAGGACCAACCAACACCACCCCCACCATCCACAGACACCACCGAGGAGAACACAGAGGACCAACCAACACCACCCCCACCACCCACAGACACTACGTGGAGAACACAGAGGACCAACCAACACCACCCCCACCACCCACAGACACTACGAGGAGAACACAGAGGACCAACCAACACCACCCCCACCACCCACAGACACTACAAGGAGAACACAGAGGACCAACCAACACCACCCCCACCATCCACAGACACCACCGAGGAGAACACAGAGGACCAACCAACACCATCCCCACCATCCACAGACACCACCGAGGAGAACACAGAGGACCAACCAACACCATCCCCACCATCCACAGACACCACCGAGGAGAACACAGAGGACCAACCAACACCACCCCCACCATCCACAGACACCACCGAGGAGAACACAGAGGACCAACCAACACCATCCCCACCATCCACAGACACCACCGAGGATAACACAGAGGACCAACCAACACCATCCCCACCACCCACAGACACCACCGAGGATAACACAGAGGACCAACCAACACCATCCCCACCATCCACAGACACCACCGAGGAGAACACAGAGGACCAACCAACACCATCCCCACCATCCACAGACACCACCGAGGATAACACAGAGGACCAACCAACACCACCCCCACCATCCACAGACACCACCGAGGAGAACATGGAGGACCAACCAACGACTAAGGTTCCATTTTAAGAAAACAAGGAAAACTTTATTTCAAATGTAATGTGGATTGCACATAATAAACATTCACAAATTGTACAAAATAACTTTTTGGCCTTGACTACTGAAGTAGTGTCTACAGCTGATTGGTCATCAGGGAAGGTTGGAGAGTTGGGGGTAAGGTTGGGGTTTTTTTATAAACTGTTTGTTAACAAAAATATACTGTACATAAAAATTGTGCAAAGATTTCCTTAAAAGTAATTTTTTATTAAAACAATAGGTTAAGATTTTGTGTCCATATAAAAACAAATGCACTCATGACCTAATTCTTATAGGCCATAGTCTCATAGTGGTATTGTACTGGTGGATCCCGACATGTTTCGCCCGTTAGCGGATATTTCATCGCCTGAAGAAGCCCTAAGGATAAGGACATTCCTGCGGTTACACATAAGTAGCACATTTAAGGTCTGAACTATTCAAAGATGTTTACAAAGATGTCAAATCATAAAAGGGCTCTACGTGACCACAGGAGGCACACAAGGACCATTATATTTCTAGAGATCCCAACATGTTTCACCCGTTTGGGCGCTGGAGTCAAGAGGGGAAGTGCACACCGCAGATAAAAGTGTTCTCTGAGTAGTGACACTATATCCTTCAGGGAGGATCTCATGCTCATGCCCCAATGTGGTGATCTCCAGAAATATAATATTGTGGTCCCTGTGTGCCTCCTGTGGTCACGTAGAGCCCTTTATGATTTGACATTTTCGTGAACATATTTGAATAGTTCAGACCTTAAAGGAGTTGTAAAGGAAAATAAATGTGTTGCTCAAATGACTGTTTGCAGGGTATAGTTACATAAAAGTTAACTGATTCCTTTTAAAAATGATTAAAAATAGATAAAAATCAATCATATAATGTACCTGTAGTTTCAGTTTAGTTTTTACATGTTATCCTGCCTCTGTGCTGTATAGAGCCATAGAGAAGTGATGGTTTGGAAAACGAAACTAGAAGCTCCCAGTACTGTGGTCCTCAGGAAACAGACAACCAGGAAGTGTCCAGAACAGAGCAGAATTACAGCAACATCAGAGCAAAAACTAACAATGAGGACATGAAACCAGGACTGCAGTAAGGTAAAGGAAGCTATTTAGCTAAAAAAAAAAAATTCCTTTAGTGACCCTTTAAATTCAAGCTACTTATGTGTAACCCCAGGAATGCCCTGATCCTTAGCGGATATTTCATCCCCTGAAGAAGCCCTAACGGGCAAAACATGGCGGGATCCACATGTACAATACCGCTTTGAGACTAAGGACTATAAGAATTAGGTCATGATTGCATTTGTTTTTATATGGACACAATATTTTAACCTATTATTTAATAAAACTTGACTTTTAAGGAAATCTTTGTGTGGTAGTGTATTGCACCCTAAAAAGCCCATTTATTACTCCTCATTGTCTTCCACATATTAAGGGATGTAGGGCCAGATTCACAAAAGAGATACAACGGCGTATCTCCTGATATGCCGTCGTATCTCTGAGATACAATTGTCGTATCTATGCGCCTGATTCATAGAATCAGGTAACGCATAGATCTCCCTAAGATCCGACAGGTGTAAGTGACTTACACCGTCGGATCTTAGGCTGCAATTCTAGGCCGGCCGCTAGGTGGCGATTCCATTGCGGTTGGCGTAGAATATGCAAATGACTAGTTACGCCGATTCACGAACATCCACTTTCCCCGTTGCTCTAAATTTACGTAGTTTCTGTAGAGATACGTCACGTAAAACTAAGCATGCCCTCTAGGTGGTCTAACCAATGTTAAGTATGGCCGTCATTCCCACGTCGAATTTTTAAATTTCACGTAGTTTGCGTAAGTAATCCGTGAATGGTGCTGGGCGCCATTTCCGTTAACGTCGAAACCAATGACGTCCTTGCGACGTCATTTAGCGCAATGCACGTCGGGAAATTTTAGGGACGGAGCATGCGCAGTACGTTCGGCGCGGGAATGCGCCTAATTTAAATGGTCCCACAGGCGGATTTACGTTACACCGCCGCAAGTTTACAGGCAAGTGCTTTGTGAATCAAGCACTTACGCTGAAAACTTGCGGCGGTGTAACGTAAATGGGATACGTTACGCCGCCGCAGCGTAGTCCATTTCTACGTGAATCTGGCCCGTAATGCTGTAGCTAAGTAATGATTCATCAACATTAGTACCTAATGATACATAAAAACTGATTGAAATACACTACAAAGGGCAACTCACAACATTGCAAAAGATGCACACAAAATCTAATCCATTTTAGATTGCTACAGACGCAGATGCCTGTTTATGACCACTAAAATATTTACTATGCATATTATTTAAAACATGTCATCCTTCAAAATTAAAAAAAATACCCAAGAAACCCAACCCAACCTCCCGACCCACCTTCCTCTCCACTCTGCTTCTGTCAGTTGCCATTCCACAAATTTTTGATATGTTAAATTATCGTACATTACTAACACAAGAAAAAAAGGAAATGTTCTTTAAACTGAATCCCTTTAGTTAGTGATAAGCCTCTGTAGGGCGAGTTGGCGATATGGATCAGCGCTGCCTTATTATACTAGTGGGGCATAAGTAGAGCTGTCAGTTGCTATGTGAACACTCCACGGGTGTGAGGCCTTTTTAACTCAAATGTCTCCCTTCCTCTGTTGTTTCATGCGATTATGTTGTGTTTTATTGTGCAGGCTTTAAAGACAATTTCAAGGAATCTTTTTAATTATCTATTTATAGTTTAGTTGAGAATGCATGTAACAATGTCAGGGGTCGCAACATTTGCCGGAGAAAGAGATGAAAATGACAATATCAAATTCCAGCAATCATTATTGTACATACACTATATTGTCAAAAGTATTGGGACGCCTGCCTTTACACGCACATAACCATAAAGGCATCCCAGTCTTAGTCTGTAGGGTTCAATATTGAGTTGGCCCACCCTTTGCAGTTATAACAGCTTCAACTCTTCTGGGAAGGCTGTCCACAAGGTTTGGGAGTGTGTCTATGGGAATGTTTGACCATTCTTCCAGAAGCACATTTGTGAGGACAGGCACTGATGTTGGACAAGAAGGTCTGGCTTGCAGTCTCCTCTCTAATTCTTTCAAAAGGTGTTCTAGCGGGTTGAGATCAGGACTCTGTGCAGGCCAATCAAGTCCCTCCACCCCAAACTCACTCATACGTGTTTTTATTGTCTTTGCCTGTGCACTGGTGCGTAGTCACGTTGGAACAGGAAGGGGCCATCAGCAAACTCTTCCCACAAAGTTGGGAGCATGAAATTGTCCAAATGGCGTCTTAAGAGAAGAGACTTCACTGGAACTAAGGGGCCAGGCCCAACCCGGAAAAACAACACACCATAATCCCCCCTCCACCATATGATTTGGACCAGTGCACAAAGCAAGATCCATAAATACATGGAGCCAGATTCAAGAAGCAATTGCGCCTGCGTAACCATAGGTTACACAGCGCAATTGCTTACTTGCCCCGGCGTAACGAATGCTCCTGATTCAGGAACATCGTAACGCCGACTGCAGCCTAAAATCTGCGTGGCATAAGGCTCTTATGCCACGCATATCTTAGGCTGCATTCTTGCGATGACCGCTAGGGGGTGCTCCCATTGTGCTCAGTTTATAGTATGCAAATTGCATACTAACACCGATTCACAATGTTGCGCGAGCCCTGCGTACGCAAGTTACGGAGTTTCCGTACGTCGGTTTTCGCGCAAGGCTGCCCCTGCTATTAGCAGGGGCAGCCCATGTTATGGATACCCCGCATCGCCAAATTAGAATTTTACGTCGTTTGCGTAAGTGATTCGTGAATGGCGCTGGACGCCATTCACGTTCACTTTGAAGCAAATGACGTCCTTGCGACGTCATTTGCCGCAATGCACGTCGGGAAAGTTTCCCTAAGGAGCATGCACGCTACGATCGGCGCGGGAACGCGCCTAATTTAAATGATTCCCGCCCCCTACGGGATCATTTAAATTGCGTGCTCTAGCGCCGGGCAATTTTGCCGGCGCGCCCTCGCAATTTACGGAGCTACTGCTCCGTGAATCGAGGGCAGCGGAGCAAATTTGCGGGGGCGCAGGGCAAAATCGTTGCCCTGCGCCTCCGCAAAAAAAGCGCAATTCTACCTGAATCCGGCCCATGGATGCGCACGTTTGGGGTGGAGACTGGCCTGAACAGTTCTGACCTCAATCCGAGAGAACACATTTAGGATGAATTAGAGCGGAGTCTGTGAGCCAGGTCTTCTCGTTCACATCAGTGCCGACCTCACAAATGCGCTTCTGGAAGAATGGTCAAACATTCCCAAAGACACACTCCTAAACCTAGTGGACAGCCTTCCCAGAAGAGTTGAAGCTGTTATAGCTGCAAAGGGTGGACCAACTCATATTGAACCCTACGGACTAACACATGGACAACTACGAACAATACTGCACTGACACATACCTACATCTATCTTCCTTTCCCTCCCCTGCTGCTCCATTCAGCCCCTGGGAGCAAAAAGAAAAGCCCTTTGTAATGTACAAGTTGCCAGAGTCCTAATTTGCACAGGGCTATGAACTTCCAGGACACAGCTTTAACTGACCGAGGCAACATCACATGGGTGAGCCATATGCACTGTGCAACCTTATTGTACAGGGGGGAAAAAGTCACATTTCCCCATACCCAGGTTTATCTCTGGTCTCCAGTGGTCAATCACTTCAGGGGTCCTTAGAGAAAGTAAGTGCTGCACGACTTTGTGTATATACTGTGGGGTAGATTCAGGTAGGGAGCGCGTATTTGTGTGCGGGCGTAACGTATCCTATTTACGTTACGCCTCCGCAACTTTGACAGGCAAGTGCAGTATTCACAAAGCAAAGTTGCGGCGGTGTAGCGTAAATAGGCCGGCGTAAGCCCGCCTAATTCAAATGTGGAACATGTGGGCGTGTTTTATGTTAATTTATTGTGACCCCGCGTAAATGACGCTTTTTACGAACGTCCGTGAAAGTATCCCAGTGCGCATGCTCCAAATTAACCCGCAAAAAGCCAATGCTTTCGACGTGAACGTAAATGACGCGCAGCCCTATTCACGAACGACTTACGCAAACGACGTAATCGACGGAAAATTCGACGCTGGCCCGACGTCCATACTTAACATTGGCTGCGCCTCATATAGCAGGGGTAACTTTACGCCGGAAAAAGCCTAACGTAAACGACGTATCTGTACTGCGACGGCCGGGCGTACGTTCGTGAATAGGCGTATCTAGCTGATTTACATATTCTAGGCGTAAATCAGCGTACACGCCCCTAGCGGCCAGCGTAAATATGCAGTTAAGATATGACGGCGTAGGAGACTTGTGCTGGTCGTATCTTAGACAAATTCTGGCGTATCTGATTCTTTGAATCAGGCGCCAAGACACAAACGCCTCACCCCCCCCCCCCCCGTGTCACATTTGCCACCTTTCGGTCACGCCACTTCGCATCACCCCCCCGCTGTCTTCTGACAAACACACTGGTCCCAGGAGACAGCGGGCTCCAGTAAGGACCTGAGGAGGCATTTTTAAGGCGCTTTAAAATGCCTGAAAATACCCCAGTGTGAAAGGTGTCTTATGGCTACTTTCACACTGGGTCGCTTTGCAGGCACTATAGAGCTAAAACAAACACCTGCAAAGCACCCTGAAAGACCTGCTCAATTCTCTCCAGTGTGGAAAGAGCAGTGCGCTGGCAGGACAGTAAAAAAAGTCCTGCCAGCCGCATCTTTGAGGTGCTGTAGGAGCAGTGAATACACCGCTCTAAAAGCGCCCCTGCCATTGAAATCATTAAAAGCGCCCTGCTAGCGGCCGAAAAAACAACCGGTAAAGCGCCACTAAAAATAGCGGCACTTTACCGCTAACGCCCGTGACGCCCCAGTGTGAAAGTAGCCTAATGCCCCGTACACACAATTGGGATTCGGGGGGGAAAACCGAGAACCTGCTCGGTCACTTTCCCTGTGTACACACCAGAGGTTTTTCCCTTCGGGAAAACTGCGTTGAGAGCTTTGGCCTGGAATCCCAGACATGTATATGCTCCACCCCATAGGTAACTGCCAGGAAAAAGACAGCTGGGAATCGCGGCAAGAAAAAAGAGAACATGTTCTAATTTTTCCTGCCGCGATTTCCGGTGGTTTTCCTGTCCAGGAAAAACTACCATGGAGCATACACACGGCCAGTTTTCCCGCCAAAAGCTGTCATGGCAGTTTTCCCGACGGGAAAACTGGTCGTGGTACGAGGCATGAGTTACTGGCTCTGGTGACCACTCCAGCCTCCCCATCATACCATACTGGGTTATTGTCCCTATATGGTATGACCATATGTGATAATATCACGGCTAATAGAAATTAGAATCAGGTAAGACTTTTTTACTGTCCTGGAGTTACACTACGCCGCCGCCGCAACTTTGCTTTGTGAATACTGCACTTGCCTGTCAAAGTTGCGGAGGCCTGTATTATTATGATACAAGTTTTTGATAGGTTAGGAATTCCTGAGACTTCTGAGGTGCTACATAGATGTATTCCATATATACACATTATATGTTATTAAAAAAATAATGTTTTAAACAGAATATAATGTGTATGTGGAATACATTTATGTAACACCTCAGAAGTCCCAGGAATTCCTAACCTGTTGAAGAATTTTACTTTCTCTTTCAGTATACCTGCCCTGTTTACAGAACAGAAATGTATAGTAGAAAAGGCAGAGAAGTTGAGTACTCACAGGCAAAGGCTGCTATCTGTCCTCTCATATCTTCAGTCATCCCCAGGGAGAGCTGTGCTGTGCGCTGGACAGGGGGAAAGTGATTGTGGGTGCACTGTGTGTGATGATCTCTTCCTCTTCCTGCTCCGCCCACCTGCACTGGAGCAGCTGTGTAAGCCCGACTCAGCGAGGCAGGAACCCGAGAAGAGAGACCGTTTCCCCCCAATGCTGCATCAGAGAGGAGTTTGGCAAGCTGTCTTGTGGCAACACAGGCATAGGATGGTGGGAAACCACAGCTGTGAAGTAAGTAGTCAGGAAGTATCAGATGCTCTCTGAAGTTCACATGCTTCTTCTCTGATAACTGGTGGTGGAGTGATATTCAGCTGACAGGGATGCTGTAGCCCAGTGGTTCTCAACCTGTTGGTCGGGACCCACTGGGGGGTCGAATGATGATATACCAGGGGTCACCGAATCCTGGGCTGTTCCTGAAGCCCACACCACTCTCCCAGCTGCCACCCAGCAGGGCTATCCCTGGATCCTGTGGCTGCCCAGCTAGCCTGTACCTGGAGCCCACAGCCACCCACTCAGCCTCTTCTCAGGCGCCAATTCAGTTCACGACATGGCTGGGGGGCAAAGACTAGAGGTCAGCTGACTGGTGAGGAAAGTGAAGTGGGAGGGGCTGGGGGAGACCCTATCTCCTGATTTCGGCATAGGTGTCACTGCTACGAGACACCACAAAGTCAGAGACACAGTGAAGCTGGAGACACAGTGAGTAACTGTGAGTAACCTGTGATTATAGTTGCCAATAAAAAGGACTCAATTAGCGCTAAATGTCTGTGGGTTAGGGGCGCAAATTTCTTGTCTTGCCTTGGGTGCTGACAACCCATGCTACAAAAAATTATTTTACCGTTAGGGGTCCCCACAGCTTGGGAAATGTTATCAAGGGGTCACAGCACTAGAAGGTTGAGAACCACAGCAATGGAAGGTTGAGAACCACTGCTGGTTCTCATCGGAAAATGCACTGACTGACTGATTACTCTATGGCCAGTGGCTGCAGTTCCCACAGGAGTTGTACACATTCTTGCAGCTAGCTACCAGTGTCAATTAGAAAAAAAAAAAGTTCTCACACATTTTGGCAGCAAAAAAGCTCTGGGTGTGTCTGGGCATTAGGGTGTGCCCAGGCACACCAGGCACACCCTATGCACATGAATATGCTTTAATCGAATCCATTCCATTGTAGCTCTGGCTGTATGTTTAGGGTTGTTGTCCTGCTGGAAGGTGAACCTCAACCCCAGACTCAAGTCTTTTGCAGACTCTTAACAGGTTTTCTTCTAAGATTGCCCAGTATTTGGCTCCATCCATCTTCCCATCAACTCTGACCAGCTTCCCTGTCCCTGCTGAAGAAAAGCATCCCCACACCATGATTCTGCCACCACCATGTTTCACGGTGGGAATGGTTTGTTCAGGTTGATGTGCAGTGTTAGTTTTCCACCACACATAACATTTTGCTTTTAAGCCAAAAAGTTCAATTTTCGTCTCGTCTGACCAGAGCACCTTCTTCCACATGTTTGCCGTGTCCCCCACGTCTTCTCGCAAACTGCAAAATGGGACTTCTTATGGCTTTCTTTCAACAATGAATTTCTTCTTGCCACTCTTCCATAAAGGTCAGATTTGTGGAGAGCACGACTAATAGTTGTCCTGTGAACAGATTCTTCCACCTGAGCTGTGGATCTCTGCAGCTCCTCCAGTTACCATGGGCCTCTTCGCTGCTTCTCTGATTAATGCTCTCCTTGCCCGGCCTGTCAGTTTCAGTGGATGGCCATGCCTTGGTAGGTTTGCAGTTGTGCCATACTCTTTCCCTTCCCGGATGATGGATTGAACAATCCTCAGCGAGATGTTCAAAGCTTGGGATATTTTTTTATAACCTAACCCTGCTTCAAACTTCTCCACAACTTTATCCCTGACCTGTCTGGTGTGTTCCTTGGCCTTCATGATGCTGTTTGTTCACTAAAGCCCCGTACACACGATCCGACCTTTGTCCGACCAAACTCACATCAGAATTCCGACGGAGTAATAGAGAACATGTTCCTTATCTAAACTCCGACGGAATTCCTCGGAAAAAGTCAGATGGAGCATATACGCGGTCGGAATTTCCGATGCAAAAAGTCTGTTGGACTTTTTCCATCGGAAATTCCGATCGTGTGTACGGGGCTTAAGGTTCTCTACAAACCTCTGAGGACTTCACAAAACACCTGTATTTATACTAAGATTAAATTACACACAGGTGGACTCTATTTACTAATTAGGTGACTTCTGAAGGCAATTGGTTCCACTAGATATTAGTTAGGGGTATCAGAGTAAGGCTGCATTCACACCTGAGTGTAGCGTTTTGCGGCGTTTTTTACCGCGATTTGCCGCGACAAAACGCATCGTTTTTTACCACGATTTGCCGCGACAAAACGCAGCGTTTTTTACCGCGATTTTTTACAGGTCTAGGGTCACCAATGTAAAACGCCCAAACTCGAGCGACAAAAAAGGGTCCAGAACTTGTTTGGGCTTCAGGCGTTCCGCGTCAGTCTTCCTCATTCGCATACATCAGGACACATCTTCATCACCTACAGACATCAGGACACATCTTCATCACCTACAGACATCAGGACACATCTTTGTCACCTACAGACATCAGGACACATCTTCCTTACTCACAGAAATCAGAACACATCTTCCTCGCCTACAGACCTCAGGACACATGTCTTTCTTACTCACAGACATCAGGACACATCTTCCTCACTCACATACATCAGGACACATCTTCCTCACCTACAGACATCAGGACACATCTTCCTCACCTACAGACATCAGGACACATCTTCCTCACCTACAGACATCAGGACACGCGTCTTCCTCACTCACATACATCCGGACACATCTTCCTCACCTACAGACATCAGGACACATGTCTTCCTCACTCACATACATCCGGACACATCTTCCTCGCCTACAGACATCAGGACACATGTCTTCCTTACCTACAGACATCAGGACACATCTTCCTCACCTACAGACATCAGGACACATCTTCCTCACCTACAGACATCAGGATACATCTTCCTCATCTACAGACATCAGGACCTAAGCACTGAGCAATATCAGGGCACACATTTCCCATATCACAAAATCTTCCTGCATAGAGAAGTCATGTTAACTTTCTTCAAAGACACAAAACCAAATTAAAAGCCGTTATGATGGACAAGCAATATAAGAAATAAGAATGAAGGTCCTATGTATACAAACCTCTATAGGTAGATGTTTACCTGCAGGAAGAAAAACTTCCCACTCGTGAAGCATAAATCTCCATTTACACCTATAAAAGATTCACATTTTAATTTAAAAAAAAAACTCTTCTCCCCGGTCATAGAGAGCAGACATGAAGTCACACAGACATTCACAGAATTTTAACCACGGACTGCTCCTGCCACCATCACTCAGCTGGCGCAAAGCATATAATTGCTCCTGGAAACGTCTGCAATCTGGTATGGAGATCACCTCCACCAAGACAGGCTGACTTTTGGAAAGGGGGAGATCTATAATAAAGATCTATAGATACATTTCACCGTTCCTGCGAAACCTCAGTTCTGATTTCTGCCCTACAAATACCTCCGCAGACTAGTTTAGCAGCAGGGTTGGATGAGTAATCAACTCAAGCAGGGGGGCAAGATGCAGAGATTGACCGTGTTACGGTTATCTGTAACGTCGCTATCTGTGTTGTAGCAAGAGGGAGGAAAGCTGGGGAAATAGCGCAGATTTTCTGCATGAAATATCATTCCTGCAACCGTTGGACCTTTTTTTTTTTTGGCAGCGAAAGAGTTAAAACAGTAATGGTCGGAGTATACGGCATGCCGCTGTGCTGGATGTCTCTATGATTCAAGTATAAAGGTAGCAAAAGTGCATCTTCTCAAACCTGTAAAAATCAGTTTAGACATGTACCTGTGACACCATGACATCACCTCTACCTGAGCCCCCCGGGTCTGCAGTGCCCCGCCCACCTCAGTACCACAGTTTGTCTCCCCGTCTCACCCATGCACAAACAACAACCATTGCATTATCTTCTATTCATTGCTAATGTTCAAAGGATACAGAGAAGCCCAGCATCGTTCCTGCGGTCTGGTCCTAGCAGCCGTCTCTTCTCTGTCCCTCTCGCTCAGCCTGATTCTCTTAGGAATGTTTAATGAGAGAGGAGCATCTAGATCACCTTCCCTGTCATTCAGCGCCAGCGAGGTTACCCCCTTCTTTTATAGACAATCTTCGCCTTTTCGCTTGTCTCTCCCTCTCCATCCTTGCCCTCCTTCCCTTTTTCAAATCCTTTCTCCCGCCCCCCCCCCACCACCACCCATTTCTTCCTTAGAGATTCTTCAAATCTATTCACTTCACCCCCCCCCCCCCACCGCCACCAAACACTACCAGTCATTCAATAGTTGGAACGGTAACAACATCCTACGTCAGAGGAGAAGATAGAACATGTTATCTTCTTGTACCATTTTTATACACATGCCTGAAATCTTATTTTTTCCCCCCCCCCCCTCCTGCTTCTGCAGTGGAGCTTAACGTTCTCATTGCCAGTAATTTCAGCAGCACCACCTCTCTGCAGTGTGAAGTCCCTTGGCAACAAGGCAGTTTAATACGCCAGTACCTTGCAGAACTAGGGAATGAGTGCTTGGAGATCTAGGAGACCTCACATCCCTCAATAGACGTCCTGCTGGGAGATGAAACGCAGCACAAGTGCCAGTCTGATGTTGCCTTGTTTAAAGGGTTAGTCCATCTCTAAAGCCCCGTACACACGACCGGGTTTCCGACGGGAAAACTGCAAGGAACGCTTTTGGCCGGGAGTCCCGCCGTGTGTATGCTCCTCGCAGTTTTTTTCCGACGCGAAAACTGCTCAAAAAACGCTGGGACAAAAAAAGAGAACCTGCTCTCTTTTTTGCCCGGCGGAAAACCTGAAGTTTTTGGCAGTTTTCTCATCGAAAAACTCAGATGGAGCTTACACATGGCCGAGATTCCGGGCAAAAGCTCTCATCAGAGGCCGGATTCAGAGAGCAATTGCGCCTGCGTAACCATAGTTGCTTACTTGCGCCGGCGTAACGAATGCTCCTGATTCAGGAACCTCGTTACGCCGACAGCAGCCTAAGAATGCGTGGCACCTAGGCTCTTATGCCCGCATATCTTAGGCTGCATTCTTGCGATGGCCGCTAGGTGGCGTTCCCGTTGTGCTCAGCGTATAGTATGCAAATTGCATACTAACGCCGATTCACAACGTTACGCGAGCCCTGCGTACGCAGTTTACGTCGTTTGCGTACGGCGGTTTTCGCTTAAGGCTGCCCCTGCTATTAGCAGGGGCAGCCAATGTTACGTATTCCCGTCGTTCCCGCGTTGCGAAATTTGAACTTTCCGTAGTTTGCGTAAGTGATTCGTGAATGGCGCTGGACGCCATTCACGTTCACTTTGAAGCAAATGACGTCCTTGCGACGTCATTTGCCGCAATGCACGTCGGGAAAGCTTCCCGACGGAGCATGCGCTCTACGATCGGCGCGGGAACGCGCCTAATTTAAATGATTCCCGCAACCTACGGGATCATTTAAATTGCGCGCGCTTACGCCGGGCAATTTTAAAGAGCGCACACGCAATTTACGGAGCTACTGCTCCGTGAATCGCGGGTAGCGCAGTAAATTTGCGGGGGCGCAGGGCAAAAACGGTGCCCTGCGCCTACGTAAAAAATGCATAATTGTTATTGAATCTACCCCAGAGTGTTCCCATCGGAAAACCCGCTTGTGTGTGGGAGAGAGGGTTCTCGAATTTTCCCGTCTGGATTTCCGACAAACCTTGACCTGTCGGGAATCCTGACCGTGTCTACAGGGCATAACTGATATTTTCAGTTTGCGGTAGATCCTAGAGAGGTCAACCCTTTGCCAATTCCTTCTATCTCTCTTGGGCTAAGGTGACTAGATTTTTTAAATGAAATCCAGGGACAAGTTTTTTTTTTGTTACTAGTAAAAACTCTCTGCCCATCGCCGCTGCTCGCCTCACAGGCTATCGAGTCTCACTCTCTGGGTTCCGGCTACTACTGCGTGAGGAGCGGCGGAAGATCACACCAAGGAAAGCAAGGAGATAAGTAGGCAGGTGGCTGGCCGGGACTTGAGCCAAGGCAGAAGAACATGCGAGCGGGAAACGGGCATGCACCCGAAACTGAAGAAATATTCCCTCAGCACATGATCATCAGAAAGGGGCACAGATAATGAAAAGAATACCCCCTTAATGACAGGCCATTTTTTGCGATACGGCACTGCTGTGCTTTAACTGACAATTCCGCGGTCGTGCGACGTTGTACCCAAGCATAATTGACATTTTTCCCACAAATAATGCTTTCTTTTGGTGGTATTTAATCACCTCTTCAAATTTTTAGAACCAAAAAGATGCGGCAATTTTGAAAACAAAACAGTGGGGGTTTTTCTGAAAGGCAAATCCACTTTGCAAAGTGCACCTGCCGCAGTATAATGACAGTGGTTGGTCGGCAAGCGGTTTAAGAGGTATTAAACCCAAATGCAAACATTTTTTCAATTGTAGCTTACCAATTCTTAGATATGATGGATGCATTTGTTTTCATTTTTTTTTTGCAGCAAAAGAGTTAATCCAGTAATGGTCAAAGCATATAAGCAGGGCCGCCATCAGGGGGGTACAGGCAGTACACCTGTAAGGGTCCTGGAGGTCCCCAGGAGCCCAGATGGCAACCCCCTTTTTTTTTTGTTTATTTTTTTAAATAAAAACATTTTTTTTATTTTTTTTATTAAGGGGCCAGAGGTCCAGGGCAGGGAGGTGATGTAGCAGTGAGAGGTTTGTACCTCTGAGAGGAGTGCTTACAATGATCAGCTTGAATTAATTAACTTATTTATATAAACTCTATTAGTAATTCAGGTACGGGCGCGCAAATCTAAGGCGGCGTAGCCTAGCGTGTTTACGCTACGCGCCTTAAGTAAGAGAGGCAAGTACTGTAATCTCAAAGTACTTGGCCTCCTTACTTAGGGGCGGCGTAGCGTAAATGCGGGCGGGCGAAGGGCGCCTAATTCAAATGTGTTGGAGGGGGGGCGTGTTTTAGTAATGAGCTTGAAGTTTTTACGTTTTTGAAACTGCGCATGCGCTGGGCAGCCTACATTTCCCAGTGTGCATTGCGGCTAAGTACGCCGCACGGGCCTATTGATTTCGACGTGGACGTAAACAACGTAAATCGCTATTCGCGGACGACTTACGCAAATGACGTAAAAATTTCGAATCTCGCGGCGGGAACGGCGGCCATACTTTAACATTGCTATTCCACCTAATAGATGGAATAACTTTAGGCCTGATAATGCCTTACGGAAATGGCGTAAATCTACTGCGGCGGCCAGGCGTACGTTCGTGAATCGGCGTATCTACTAATTTACATATTCTACGCCGACCGCAATGGAAGCGCCACCTAGCGGCCATCCGAAATATTGCAATCTAAGATAGGACGGCGCAAGCCGTCGTATCTTAGATATGTTTAAGCGTATCTCTGTTTGAGAATACACTTAAACATACGTCGGCGTAGATTCTGAGTTAGGTCGGCTTATCTACTGATAATATTGCAAATTTTGATTGCAATATAACGATCATCATCTAGTACTACCCCAGATGATGATCGTTTAGATTGAAACATGTCGGGAATTTGCCTGACCAATACTGCTCTTTGTTACATGCCTGTACCAATGCTGAAAATGTGAGTGTAACCCATTTTTTGATTTTGCTATCAAGTAAACTTTTAAACGGATTTACACTATGTGCATTTTTGCCTTCTTTTTTCTAACTTCGTTGTATTGAGTGTCTGAACCTCCATATGGACCCAAGTCTACTACCTAATACAAGGTGCTTCCTGAACCGAAGTTCACCTGATCCTGTGTTGGACTTCACCTCCTCGCTGGTATCATCAACTTTAAAGCGCAAATGACCCACTAGGTATATGCCTATTCTGGGTCCACAGCTTCTGGTAAGCGTCCATTCATTTTGGTGCTGGATTTATACATCTTTTTTACCTATGAAGATTTATTACCATTTCTTTATTGAAGTTTATTTTGCACATTTATCACTGTGAACTGAATTTTGAGGATTCATTTATTATAATTTTTTTCACCAGTTTTTTAGGACTCTTTTATGTGTTTCATACGGACACTTTTCAATGATTGGTTACATTATTAATATACCCAATCCTTTATCTCAACTTATAATTAGCGCTACACTTTATGTTTTATTTTGTTTGTTTTCGGAAATTGATCATTCCGTGGTGTTGGCTCGATTTTATAAGTTTTTTATAGTAGCGCGGTGTTTATCTATACTTCTAGTATAGTTATTTTCCTAAACACTAAAGGATTACACTGTAAGTACAGCGCCAAAAAAATAATTAAAGCATAATGTAGCTGACGCTAGTATGCTAGAATGGATGGTAGACCAAGATTTTTTTTTTTTTTTTAGGGTGAACCCCGGTTTAAGTACCGAAGTTAGGCGTCATTCCACAAGTGTTCCCATTTTTTATGTGTGACATGTTAGGTATCTATTTACTCGGCATAAGATCATCTTTCATATAAAATAAAAAAATTGGGCTAACTTTATTTTTTATTTTTTTTCAATTTACAAAACTTTTTAAAAAAAAAAAGCATTTGAATAATTGCTGCGCAACATACAGTGTGACATAAAAAGTTGCAAAAACCGCCATTTATTCCCTAGGGTCTCTAGTAAAAAAAAGTATAACTATTTTTATATTATATATAATATATATATATATATATATATTATATATATATATATATATTATATATATATGTTTGGGGTTCTGAGTAATTTTCTATAAAAAAATTATGATTTTTACATGTAAGAGAGGATGCCAGGAATTTTCCCCATATGGAAGGGGGCTAAAAAAAGAGAGCCGAGCCATTGCTTCCTAAATCGCTCCTGTCACAGTCTAATTTCATTGTGAACTGACTAAATAACACGCATCTGCCCCGAGCCTGTTTTCAGACTCAGTGTTACAAGTTAAAATAATTTTTTTGTTACTTAGAAACCCCATACATTATATATATTTTTTCCTAACACCCTAGAGAATAAAATGGTCTTTGCAATACTTTTTGCTCATACCTTATTTGCGCAGCATTCTTACAAGCGCACTTTTTTGGGAAAAAATTTCTTTTTGAATAAAAAAATAAGTAATAAATAAGTTAGCCCAATTTTTTTTTATATTGTGAAAGATAATGTTACGCTGAGTAAATTGATACCCAAACTGTCACGCTTCAATATTGCGCCCGGCTTGTGGAATGGCGTCAAACTTTTACCCTTAAGAATCTCCATAGGCAACATTTAAAAAATTCTACAGGTTGCATGTTTTGAGTTATGCCCTGTACACACGATTGGTCCATCCGATGAAAACGGTCTGATGGACGCTTCATCGGTTAAACCGATGAAGCTGACTGATTGGTCAGTCCGTGCCTACACACCTCTCGGTTAAAAAACAATCGGGTCAGAACGCGGTGACGTAAAACACACAACGACGTGCTGAAAAAAAACTAAGTTCAATGCTTCCAAGCATGCGTCGAACTTGATTCTGAGCATGCGTGGATTTTTAACCGATGGACGTGCCTACAAACATAATTTTTTTCTATCGGTTAGGTATCCATCGATTCAATTTAAAACAAGATTGCTTTTTTTTAACCTATGGATAAATAACCGATGGCACCTACACACGATCGGTTTGGTCCGATGAAAACAGTCCATCAGACCGTTCTCATCGGTTTGCCCGATCGTGTGTACGCGGCATTACAGAGGTCTAGGACTAGAATTATTGCTCTCGCTCTAATGATTGCGACGATACCTCATGTGTGTGGTTTGAACACCGTTTTCATATGCGGTCACTGCTCATGTATGTGTTTGCTTCTGCGCGCAAGCTCGTCGGGACGGGGCGCTTTAAATAAATAAATAAAAATTCTTGTTTATTTTACTTGATTTTATTTATTTTTACACTTTTTTTGTTTTGTTTTTTAAATTGTGTCACTTTTAGTCCTATAACAAGGAATGTAAACATCCCCTGTAATAGAAAAAAAAAGCATGACAGTTCCTCTTAAATATGAGATCTGGGGTCAAAAAGACCTCAGATTTAATATTTAGACTAAAATGCAATAAAAAAAATTCCCTTTAAGAGCTATGGGCGAAAGTGACGTTTTGACGTCGCTTACGCCCTGCTATGGTATGGAGACGGGTGGGGGCCATCTTGCCCTCACTCATATCCATACCCAGCAGAAAACAAGACCTGATCGCCTTTGCCGCTACCAATGGCTCCAGTAAGCGGTGGAGGGTGTGGGAGAGCTGCAGGAGGGGGGGCCCGCTGCAGAGACCACCATTAACGTTTACTTAACTGCCGCCTGAAGAGATTGGTACCTTGGATATGGCAGCAGCTATCCCTCTTCAAAGTGCCGACGTATATAGTCGTGCGGCGGTCGGTAAGTGGTTAAAATGTCTGTAATGCCATTAAAATACAGAATATGTATAGCAGTCTTTTATACAGTATTATAAAAACCCTTTTTGAAGGCAACCTTAAAAAATCTGGGCCAGATCCTCAAAAGAGATACGGCGGAGTAACTGCTGTTACTCCGTCGTATCCCTGGTCCTAACTATGGAACTGATCCACAGACTCAGTTTCCCATAGTTAGGACGAAGATCCGACATGTGTAATTGAATTACCCTGTCGGATCTTAAGGATGCAATTCTAGGCCGGACCGCTAGGTGGCGAGGCCATTGCAGGCCCGGCGTAGAATATGCAAATGACAGTTACGGCGATCCACGAACGCTCCGACGGGCCCGACCGTCTAAATCTACGTCGTTTACGTCTGAGTTCCGCCCGCGTAAACTAGGCTAAGCCCTAGTTGTCCCTAAGCCATGTTAAGTATGGCCGTCGTTCCCGTGTCCGAATTTTAAATTCTACGTCGTTTGCGTAAGACGTCCGTGAATGGCGCTGGACGCCATTTACGTTAACGTCTAAGCAATGACGTCGGAGCGACGTCAGTTAGCGCAATGCAACGTCGGGTATTTACCCGACGGAGCATGCCGCAGTACGTCCGGCGCGGGAGCGCGCCTAATTTAATGGGACTCGCCCATTTGAATAGGAACGCCTTGCGCCGGACGGATTTAAGTTACAGCGCCGCAAATTTCCAGGTAAGTGCTTTGTGGATCGGCACCTAACTTGGGAGATTTGCGGCAGTGTAACTTAACTCTGAAAAGTTAAGTTGCGCTCGGCGACTGTGGATCTGGCCCTTTGTGTGTCTAGCCTTTTATTCAAAGCACATGTAGTAAATCATGAGAACATTTATCATGGTTCTTCAACCACTCCATGCTCTATAGCTCTGCTTTTTACTCTTCCTCTTGCTTTGTTTTTGGATGGTCAAAGCTCTTAGCATCACAATATCTACGGCACATCTCTTGATGCCATCTACAAAAACCATCATAGTATCAGGTGCAATTAATGCCACGATTAAAGATTGTTAGTTTCGCAATAGAATGTTCCCTAAATACATTAGTACAAAGGAGTGGGTAAAGGTTCTACTTCAGTAAACATACAGGGCCAGATCCACGTACCTCGGCGCATATGTAAGCCCGGCGTAGCGTATCTCAGATACACTACGCCGCCGTAACTTACAACGTATTTTCGTATCCACAAAGAATTTGCGCCGTAAGTTACGGCGGCGTAGTGTAACTGTGTCGGCGTAAGGGCGGCAATTCAAATGGATAAGATGTGGGCGTGTTTTATGGTTAATTTATTATTACGTAAATGATGTTTATTTTGAAACGGCCGCATGCGCCGTCCGTGGGGGTATCCAGTGCGCATTTTTTAAATCACGTCGCAAATAGTCAATGCTTTCCAACGTGAATGTAATTTACGCAAAACCTATTCGCGAACGTTTTACGCAAACGACGTACACAACGGAAATTCGACGCTGGCCCGACGTCCATACTTAACATTGCGTGCGCCTATAGAGAGGGGGTAACGTTACGCCGAAAAAGCCTTACGCAAACGACGTAGAAAAATGCGCCGGGCGGACGTATGTTTGTAGACCGCCGTATCTAGCTCATTTGCATACTCTACGCGGAAATCAACGGAATCGCACTAGCGGCCTGCATAAATTATGCACTAAGATCCGACGGCGTACTAAGACGTACGCCAGTCGAATCGAGCCCACATTCAGTCGTATTTTGTTTTGTGGATACAAAACAAAGATACGACGGGGCATCGTAGAAATTACGCGGCGTATCAATAGATACGCCGGCGTAATTTTATTTGTGGATCTGGGCCACACACTACATCACTTTTCATGTTACTTGATATTGAATGTTACAATTTAAGAGATTGGCATAGCTTATCAATATTTTTTAAGGGCTTGCAATTTAAATTCACACAAACGTTCAAAATGAAAATCTACTTTTGTATGTGTGGCTTTATGTTGAGGTCTGCGTATCGGGAGCAGGGCTGGATTAAGAGTATCATGGGCCTGTGCTGAGGATTTTGTTGGGTCTTTTTATGGAAATAAATTTAATGAAATGGCAAGCAATTTTTTGTAAAAACAAATACATATTTAAACGAATTATTTGAGGGGTGAGAGAAACAGAGAGAACCTTTGGGTAGTTTTAGTACTGTAGTAATGTGGCACACCTAGCACACCATGGCAAACTGTGGGTGGGAACTGTGGGAGGGAGGAGATGCCCTACACGCGATGCATGGGAACATGCATGATGTGTATGGAGCCTTAGGCCTTGTACACACGGTCAGTCAAAACCGATGGAAACGGACTGAAGGTCCGTTTCATCGGTCCAAACCGATGGTGTGTGGGCCCCATCGGTCCGTTATCCTTCGGTCGAAAAATTTAGAACTTGCTTTAAAATTCAACCGATGGACGCCTAACCGATCGGTCAAAACTGACGGTTAGTATGCAAAAGCATGCTCCAGACCGCTGAACCCTGACAAGCAGTTCACCCGGGATCTTCCTCTTCAGGCACTCGTCTCCCTCTTGTCCTTCGGCTTCCTCTGTCTCACCTTCAGCGGAGCCAGGACAGAAGATATAAGAGAGGCCGACCCCATCAACTCAGTCTCCCACCTGATCCCTGACAGGTGCTTTCGCAAACACAGAGGACTACCTGCTGCTGGAGAAGATCCCAAGAGGAAGAGAACCCAGCACATTCCCTGTCCAGCCTGAAGACTTTATAAAAAGTTATAAAAAAATTAAGAAAAATATGGATGTGTGAGGGGAGGGGATTGGTTGCAGAGCTCAGAGTTGGGCTTTTAAAGGGTGTTAGTAGAAGGGCATTGGTTGCTTAGCAGCGGAGAGCTGCAAGTTCAGGGTTTGCGCAGGTTATTGCGTTGATTTGACTTTTTTGGTCATTCTCAGTGGAAGCTGCTTGTTGGAACTTACACAGAAAGTGACGGAGATGGGAGTTGGAGACATGAAGACAGAAATGTGGGCTCTTTTGTTCATGGAACTTTAAGCTAATATTTCCACTGTTCTTAAAGTTTGCAAACAGTAATAAGCTACATGTACCTCAAAAAGCACAGTCTGGGAAAATTATTATTTAATCCTATTCGAGAGGTTTTGGAAAGGCTGTCTTACACATTACAGTTTGGCATCAGGAAACCTGATGATCTTCTGTTACTATGGCAACTACAACTATTGATGTGTCATGCCTGTAAACATCCATACAGAAGCCCTTGAAACCAGTTCAGTGGGTTAAGTATCTCCGTGGATGACCACTGCCAGACTACATCATATTCCTGGGTTCCTTCTGTGTAGGTCTAGTTATACAGTCATTAAAAGTGAATTGATGTTATGCATCTCTTAATAGTAGGTCGTCCTTATCGACCCTCTCCTATGTGACTCAATGGGAGCGAGACCTTGGTTCTAGTGTTGAGGGAGAGGACTGGAGCAAAGCTTGGACGTCAATTGCGAAGTGTTCATTTAACACTTCCATTCTAGAGGCCGCCTATAAAGTACTTCTGCGGTGGTACTGGGTTCCAGCTAGACTAGCCCACGCTTATCCTGGTAGCAGTGACAGATGCTTTCGGAATTGTGGTCAACGTGGGGACGTCTTACATGTATGGTGGTCGTGCCCACGCTTGATCGGCTTTTGGTCAAGGGTCTTTGGCCTATTACAGACATTATTTCATGTGACGGTCCGTAGGGATGCCCGATTGGCTCTTTTACACTGCCCGATACTGGGCCTATTTGCGCCCCAACAGAAATTGGCCACGTATCTTTTTATTTCTGCCAAAAGGACTATTGCTCAGGCCTGGAAGACTCCGTCGGTTGCTTTCCAGGGGGTGAGATCCAGAATGACGGCTATGATGATTAATGAGCAGATGTCCAGTATATTGAAGGATTCGCATGCAAAATTCTTGAAAGTGTGGGAACCATGGATAAGTTATGCTTTTCCATCCCTGCCCCCGACCAGTTATGGTCGGCTTTAGGAAGACTTGCTCCGGCGGGTCCCATGTCCGTGATACTTGCCCTCTTCTGGGGCTTCTCTTTCTCTCTACTCTTTCGTTTTCCCTTCTCCTTCTTTCCTGTTTGCTTTCTCTGTCATTATTCTTCGTTATAAGGACCAACAATGCAAGCTGCTGTACTCCTAGGTACAGAAAGATATTTGTGTTTAGGACATAGGTCTATGTTTCAACCTGGTCCTTTATGGCCTGGGTTATAATTGATCTTGTTGTCTATTATGTGTTCATGCGCTATTTCTTACATTTTTTATATTTTTTTTGTTGTATGTTCTATGTCGCCCCTGCGTGGGCAAACCACGGCTTGTTAAAAATTTTGAAAAATTTAATAAAAAATATTGGACAAGAAAAGTGAATTGATGGAGAACCCATTTGCCTGCAACTTTGGAAGTACGCTCCTTCTTAGAAAATTTGCTCTGTTCTTGGAGGACATTTAAAGAAAAGACTTTGCAATTCCCAGGAAGTGCATTGATTGGTATCAGAATGGACACAAGACTCTATAATAGCTTGAAAATATACTGCAGGGTCTTATGAATGCAGTTAGAAGAACAGAATAATGGGGTTCAGTGAATTATAATAGATCCAGAAAGGTTGCGTAGGGACTTATTTGTACACTAAAGCCTCATACACACGATAGGTTAACCAGAGGACAACGGTCTGAAGGACCGTTGTCCTAGGTTAACCTATGAAGCTGACTGATGTCCCGTCGTGCGTACACACCATCAGTTAAAAAAACGATCGTGTCAGAACGCGGTGACGTAAAACACAACGACTTGCTGAAAAAAACTAAGTTCAATGCTTGCAAGCATGCGTCGACTTCATTCTGAGCATGCGTGGATTTTTAACCGATGGTTTTGCATACTAACGATCGGTTTTGACCTGTCGGTTAGCAATCCATCAGTTAAATTTTAACGCAAGTTGCCAATTTTTTAACCTAAGGTTAAACAACCTATGGGGCCTACACACGAATCGGTTTGGACCGATGAAAATGGTCCTTCAGAGCGTTGTCCTCTGGTTAACCTATCGTGTGTACGAGGCCTTAGAAGGATCCTGCAAAAAACACAATGGAAAGTGCTTTAAAATGAACATTACACCATATATAAAGTTATCTTTGGACATTAGGTACCATGAGAGTAAAACTAAGAATGATCAATTATAAAGTAAAACATTTATAAGCCAAACCAATCCCACCCTATCTTGGGGAGACCATTGCAAATAAACTTATGCAAGCACTCCAAGATGGGCAATTGGGCCAAAAATGCACTCAGGTTGTCAACTGTAGCCTAAATGTCAGACCTCCCTTGCAACGGATGGACAGGAACCAGAAGAGTATAAGACTGGTTGAACATCCAATTGTTCAGGTGATTCATCAGATCATACAATCCCATAATGGGTAATCCATGTGGAAAGGTCAAACCATCCATACATTATGAACATCAGTAAAAGAAAGATCACGTACAATTTGTCGAACTTGAACAAAACAATCAATAATAAGTTGATACAGTTGGATCTCAAAAAGACTTGTACAGAGGGACTCTGATAGTCCATAGGAAACATTGAACATGTCTCCGGTCCACCCCTACTGGGAACAAACTGTGGATTTTATTTTCTGATTCAATGTCTTTTTGAGGTATGAAAAGGGAAACAGATAACCAATTCCCACGCAGGGGATATGGACATGAAACATAAAGGAGCTCATGCAAGAGTACATGATAAAATATATATTATAATTATATAATTATTATAATATAAATAAGGGTACAGATTATAAACTGACACCGACCCACCAGCCAGGGCGACTCTATTACTTTCAACAAGATGTAATGTACCAGCATAGATCCTTCTATTAGAAGGCTGGCATTTTTAGTGCTTTTTGCATTTTGCAGATTTGCTCTACAGAACGTGTTCTATAGAAATGTTGAATGGACTATAGTGCAAATCTGCAAAATGGAAAAAGCACTAAAAATGCATAGGTAAATTATAGATGAATCAACCCCAACACTGAACAAATACCCATTACCAAATATGCTCTCTTTTTTCTCGTTGGGAGTCTCAATTTCCTCGACGTGTTTCTCGCCGGGCTGGTTTACGACGAGAAACACGATCGTGTGTATGCTTAGAAACCCGCGCATGCTTAGAATAAAGTATGAGACGGGAGCGCACCTTCGGTAAAAGTAACGTTCGTAATGGAGATAGCACATTCGTCATGCTGTAACAGACTGAAAAGCGTGAATCGTCTCTCACCAAACTTTTACTAACACGTGGTAAAACGAGATTAGCAAAAGCTGCCCCAAGGGTGGCGCCAGTGGAATCGAACTTCCCCTTTATAGTGCCGTCGTACGTGTTGTACGTCACTGCGTTTGAGAACGACAAGATTTTGTCTTGACAGTGTGTATGCAAGAAAAGCTTGACAAGATTCTCGTCAAGCCTGACAAGAATCTTGTCAAGGAAAACAACGTTTCTTTTATGACGAGATTCTCGGTCGTGTGTACGAGGCCTGAGAATTAGTCAAGTACTTAAAGGAGTTCTCTGACCTAAAACTTTTAACCCCCGCTGTGCCCGGGCTGTAAAACTATACAAAATAAACTTTCACTTACCTGCCTACGATCCCCCGTTGTTCCGATATCGCCGTCCCGGTCTCTTCCACTTCCTGCGGGTCGGTGACTCACAGTGCGCTCAGCCTATCAGCGGCCGCAGCAATGTCCCGTCGCGGCCGCTGATAGGCTGAGAAACAGTTCAAATATGTTTACTGTAGTATCAAAACACAAGATACTTAAGTACATTAACTTTGACCAGTAATGAGGACACCCCTGTATATACCACCCTTTATCTCAAACTTGTCTAAACTAAATATATTGGTGCAAGATTCCCTGAATTATGAGTGAACACAAGTGCTCACCCAATACAGAGACCTATGTGAACAGGTTAACAGAAAGTAAGGCACTATATCGTATGTGTCAGGTCTATCCCTTCTGCCCCCTCAGCGCACAGTCGAGCAATCCTGTACAATATTGAAACAATCTTATATTCAAAAGGATGGCTTCCTGTAGCAGTTCAATGCAATTTGGGCAGATGGGAAGAACATTTTATAAAAAGGGTGAGGGGTGTTCCTTGAAATCCAGATATCTTCGGCTAGCCTCTTTCTTTAGTTGTAAATAAAGTGAGCCAAAAGAGCAAGATGTGACAAAATTAGCAAAGATGTGATTTATCCTGGTAATAGTATAGCTTCCTTCTTTCTTAAAGATGTCATTTGATGTGGCTGCTGAAAACAGTAATGTGTACTGAGCATAGGTATCTACTGGCTGTGGCCTGTATAACAGAGAATTTTACTTCCGTGGGACTACAAGTACCACCAGCCAATCTGTATGTGTGTTGTACAACAGTAATGTCTTTAAAGCGGAGTTCTACCCAAAAGTGGAATTTCCACTTTAAGCACTCCTCGCCCCCTTACGTGCCACATTTGGCATGTATTTTTTTTGGGGGGGGGGGGGGGCTTCGTTAGAAGTGGCACTTCCTGTCCCACTTCTGCCTACGGGCCGCCTAGATGACTCCTCCTCTCCACCTAGGAGACCCCTCCCTCTAGGCGATCTCCTGGGACACATAATAGGTCCCAGAAGATTGCCTGTCCACTCCGAGAGCACAGCACGACTCGGGCAGGCAAAGCTGTCATGGTCGGGTGCCCAGAGTGGCAATGGAGGCGCCGGTAGAGAGGAGGGGGAGAGGAGCAATGATCCGGGCAGCCGCATCGCTGGGCAAAACAAAAGAACAGATTCTTCTGGACAGCCACACTCCAAATAAAAATTGCCTTTATTGTAAAATCCAAAACCACACTACAGGTCATCAGCTATGATTAAACACTAGTACAGTGTGAAACGCGTCAGCTTGACCAGTGTGCTGTGACCTGTAGTGTTAACAACAGATAAATTGTCTCTAACTTATAAAATAGCTGACCTTGGCTACACTCTCCACCCACTTAAACTATTTGGTCCCTAAAGACATGGAGACATCCATCCTAAAACTTAGTGAGGAGAAAAGGTTGTTAACAAATTTACAATAACATTAACCACAGTCTAAATTCAACAGGTATTGTCACACCTCTGGATTTTGCTGAAACCATTTATATACACTCTCAGTTAATTCAAACTCAGTTTTTGAACAGGCCAGGGCTATTGCCGTGTCCCACCTACTGGTGTCAGAGGTCAGAACAGAGTCGCCACCCACCCAATTAACAGTAGGGGGCAGAGGACAGTAACTTATGTAACAAGTAACTTATGAGCACATAAGCGGACCTTGGCTACACTTACTTTTTATTTCACTCATTCAAGGCAAAGTAACAGTGCCTCTGGATAGCCTTCCCTTCAATCCCCAGAAAGGTATACTCACCCATGCGCAATTCCTTTCCTGCTGCATTGGAGCCCTAGCTTCGCTGCTCTCATGTTTGGGTATGGGGAAGGTCACATGCTCGGGTGGACAAACACCAGGCATGAACACTGTCACATGGAGGGCAAGTCATCCAGCTGAGTAAGCTCCAAAACCCATCTAACACCATTTTCATTAGGGTGGCCTCCTGCAGCGGGGAGGGGCAAGTTAGCATAAATGTAAGTATACCTTGCTGAGCTGGAGGACTATCTGGAGGAACTGTCACTATGTACCAAATGGGCAAAATTAAAATGTCTCTGTAAGCCCAACACTAGAAAAAATAAAAAAAACTCTAATGCCCTGTTCACACGATCGGTTTGTCTGATGAAAACGGACCGATGGACCGTTTTCATCGGACGAACCGATTGTGTGTGGACCCCATCAGTTTTTTTCGTCTGTGGGGAAATCCATCGGTCAAAAATCCAAGCATGCTCAGAATCAAGTCGACGCATTCTCTGAAGCATTGAACTTCATTTTTCTCTGCACGTCGTTGTGTTTTACGTCACCGCGTTGGACATGATCGGATTTTTAACCGATGGTGTGTAGGCAAGACTGATGAAAGCCAGCTTCATCGGATATCTGACAAAAAAATCCATCGGTTGTTTTCATCAGACGAACCGATCGTGTGTACAGGGCATTAATTTTATTTTGGATAGAGCCTGGAGGGGTTACAGCTACTGTCAAATTTTTACTGTCCATCATTTGGGAGGCACAACTATGGAAAATGGCTCAGCCAGGTAAATCCAGAACTACCTAAAAAATGGCACCTCTGCTGTCAATTCTCATCCATGATTTGCGACAGCACTGGAAAAACTGCATTCATACTGTTCTGCCTGGTAAGACTATGCACAGCACTCTGCACACTTCCAACAGCCGGTATTCACTGCATACTGACACACACTGCAAGCAGTGGGAGATGTGAGACAGCCTCTGATTTACTCTTAGCTGGTTGCTGTCTCTGCCAATTTCCATCAAAGCAGCCACTGAGCTCGGTAAACAGCTGCGCTGCAGGGAAAACATGAAATATGAATGGAAAGGCCTAGCACAAATCACTTCCATCCTCACTGTGTAGAGAGGAAGCATTTAGAGGCGAGAGAACGCAGTCGAAAAGAAAAAAAAATGAAAAAGAAAAAATCTTTTTTTTTTTTTTTAACCTAGTTCAGTTTAACCCTTGATGCATTCACCCTTCGTTGCCGTGTTATGGGAAAGTTCATGGCCTTAGAACATATATATATCATTCTGTCATTTTCTAGCAGTTGCTGCCTGCGCGCTTGTGTGTAACCTGAATTATTTTTTTCTATTTTTGGCTCACACAGTTTTGAACCCTTTAAAGCACAATAGACGCGTAAATCAAATAAATGTTTGTTGAAAATGTGTTTAAGCTGTCCAGGAAAATACCACGGGGTAGGCCAAGCAACCTGCAGTTTTGCACCTTTTGTTAGACATCAGATGTGGTCATTTTGCTCTTGTGGAGCTTAGACACTAAACGTAGGTTGAGTTCTTTATCTAACCACAAGTCCAATAAAGGAAAAAAGATCAATCAAGGTATAAGAGATATGAATCTTCCAGCTTTATGTTTTTTTATACATTTTATGGCAAAAAATTCTGCCCTGTCTGTCCATCTGTCACATTTTATCTTTGTAATGAAGCTCTATACGTAGAAAGATCAATATAGTGCATATTGTAAACTTATCATAAGAGAAATACAGGGTCTCCTAAAGATAACCTTGTTTTGAAAATGCTAGTTGACAGGTTTTTATTCTGACTCTTTAGCCAGCCGTTCTCAACTAGGGTTTCTTCGGAGGTTGCTAGGGGTTCCTTGAGCTGTTGTTTGGTGCTTGCATAGTTCCAGGGTTAAAGGGGTTTTCCAGCCATTTTTTAAGTTTATTAAAAGTCAGCAGCTACAAAAAGTGTAGCTGCTGACTTTTAATAAACAGACACTTACCTGCTCCACGGCTCCAGCGACGCGCCGGTCGGGGCTCCGCTCCTCGCCCCCCCTCATTCCTAGTGTGGGCACCCGGCAGTGACAGCTTTCGGCTTCACGGCCGGGCACCCACTGCGCATGCGCGAGCGGCACTGCGCATGCGCGAGTGGCGCAGCGCCGTCCGATTGGACAGGCGCTCGCCTACAGGGAGGGGCTGTGAAAAGGCGATTAAGCTAATCGCCTTTCCAGCCCCTCGGCGGAAGGAGGAAGTGGGACAGGAAGTCCCCTTCTCCTGAAGCCCCCACTCCCCCCCCAAAAAAATGACATGCCAAATGTGGCATGTAAGGGGGCGAGGAGTGGGTTAAGCGGAAGTTCCATTTTTAGGTGGAACTCCGCTTTAAGGCCACTAGGAAAAAGTCAAAGCTGCCTATAAGAGTGGCTTTCTGACCACCACTGTAAAGGGGACATTCTTCCCACTTGCCACCAATGTAGGCAGCATTTTTTCCCACTGGCCCTCAATAAACTGTTTTTTGCAAAGTGTAACTGGAGGGCCCATGGAACCCAGAATCCCTTAGAAAGTATAGGACACCCTTGCTTCAGCTCCCCATGCACCTCTTATGTCTAAATTACCCTGTGTCTATTAGGGGCACAGGGTGAGCAAGAAAATAACGGACATTAGGAAATGTCTAAACCACTTAAGGACGGCCTCCTGCACATATACGTCGGGAGAATGGCACGGCTGGGCACAAGCACGTACCTGTACGTCCTCTTTAAGTGCCCAGCCGTGGGACGCGGGCGCGCGCGACCCCATCCGAAGCTCTGTGACCGCGGCCGTGGGACCCGTGGACCCGATCGGTCCCCGGAGCTGAAGAACGGGGGGAGCTTTGTGTAAACACAGCTTCCCCGTTCTTCACTGTGGCGCTGTCATTGATCGTCTGTTCCCTGATATAGGGAAAGGCGATCAATGATGTCACACGTCCAGCCCCGCCCCCTACAGTTAGAAACACATATGAGGTCACACTTAACCCCTTCAGCGCCCCCTAGTGGTTAACTCCCACTGCAATTGTCATTTTCACAGTAAACAATGCATTTTTATAGCATTTTTTGCTGTGAAAATGACAATGGTCCCAAAAATGTGTCAAAATTGTCCAATGTATCCGCCATAATGCCGCAGTCACGAAAAAAATTGATGAACGCCGCCATTAGTAGTAAAAAAAAAATATTAATAAAAATGCAATAAAACTATCCCCTATTTTGTAAATTTTGAGCAAACCAATCGATAAACACTTATTGCGATTTTTTTTAACAAAAATATGTACAAGAATACGTATCGGCCTAAACTGAGAAAAAATAAAATTTTATGTCTTTTTTGGGGGTATTTATTATAGCAAAAAGTAAAAAATATTGTTTTTTTTTCAAAATTGTCACTTTATTTTTTTTTAATAGCGCAAAAAATAAAAACCGCAGAGGTGATCAAATACCACCAAAAGAAAGCTCTATTTGTGGGGAAAAAAAACGCCAATTTTGTTTGGGAGCCACATCGCACGACCGCGCAATTGTCAGTTAAAGCGACGAAGTGCCGAATCGCAAAAACTGGCCAGGTCCTTTACCTGCGTAATGGTCCGGGTCTTAAGTGGTTAAAACGGGACAGTTATATTTATCCACAATATCTCCCAGGATATATGCCATATTAGAAACAGTGACTCATTCATACTGTTGGGACATATACTGTAAGGAGATGCTAATGTGTTCAACTCCAGCCACCTGTCTGCCTGTTATAATGTAAATGAGTCTAGGATAACTTCTAAGGATCTTTCATTGTGGCTTGTGCTAATTGACCCCGTGATTGTGTGAAGGAGTTCTGTGTTAGGCTGGGTTCACACTACTACACTACTTTCATCCTACTTTGCTCTGCTACATTGGTCCTACATTTATCCTACATTGGTCCTACATCCATCCTACTTTCATGAACAGGATACTACTTTGGTCCGACTTCAATGATATTCAATGGGCCTGAAGTAGGATCAATGTAGGACCAAAAGTAGTACAGGGAGCATTTTCAAAGTCGGACCGACTTGTGTAGGATGCTACAAGACGCTCTCATAGGGAAACATTGAACACAGAGCAAAGTAGGATGAAAGTAGTGTAGTAGTGTGAACCCAGCCTTAAGTAGGATCAATGTAGGCAGGGGCGTTGTTAGGGCGGGGCTTGGTGGGCTGAAGCCCCGAATGGTACCCCGAAAAGCCCCGAGTCTCGGCCGTTTAATATAACATTATTAGCCCCGAATCGTCGGGCCAGGTAAAACTTTTATCTTTGTCAAGTGCAGACAGTGCTGCTTGTCAGCAGACTTGCCGTGCGAGTGCGACGGACGCATCACGGTCCCGCCCGTGATCCCAGGATTGGCCAGTGTGAGATGTCCATCATAGGCGCGCTGTGCTGTTATGATGGACATCACAGTGGACAAATCCGCAGCCGGGACGTGATGACGCGTCACGCCACGCATGGCCGGACCCATGCGCTGCCTGCAAGCTGAGAAGGCGGCAATTACAATGCCGCCCGGCGCGCCATGATGCGGCTCTCCTCCTCGGCTCCTGACAGCGCTGCCTGCACCCCACATCGCTGATCGGCTCCCGAACCTCCTCGAGTCCTGGCTGCATCTGTACCACGAGGTAGGTCACCCAGTGATTGTGTATGTAGGTCAGTGTAGTGAGGTCAGAGGTCAGTGTAGTGAGGTCAGAGGTCAGTGTAGTGAGGTCAGTGTAGTCAGGTCACCGGTCAGTGGAGTCTGGTCTCAGTGGTCAGTGTAGTCTGGTCTCAGTGGTCAGTGTAGTCTGGTCTCAGTGGTCAGTGTAGTCTGGTCTCAGTGGTCAGTGTAGTCTGGTCTCAGTGGTCAGTGTAGTCTGGTCTCAGTGGTCAGTGTAGTCTGGTCTCAGTGGTCAGTGTAGTCTGGTCTCAGTGGTCAGTGTAGTCTGGTCTCAGTGGTCAGTGTAGTCTGGTCTCAGTGGTCAGTGTAGTCTGGTCTCAGTGGTCAGTGTAGTCTGGTCAGTGGTCAGTGTAGTCTGGTCTCAGTGGTCAGTGTAGTCTGGTCAGTGGTCAGTGTAGTCTGGTCTCAGTGGTCAGTTTAGTCTGGTCTCAGTGGTCAGTGTAGTCTGGTCTCAGTGGTCAGTGTAGTCTGGTCTCAGTGGTCAGTGTAGTCTGGTCTCAGTGGTCAGTGTAGTCTGGTCTCAGTGGTCAGTGTAGTCTGGTCTCAGTGGTCAGTGTAGTCTGGTCTCAGTGGTCAGTGTAGTCTGGTCTCAGTGGTCAGTGTAGTCTGGTCTCAGTGGTCAGTGTAGTCTGGTCTCAGTGGTCAGTGGAGTCTGGTCTCAGTGGTCAGTGGAGTCTGGTCTCGGTGGTCAGTGGAGTCTGGTCTCGGTGGTCAGTGGAGTCTGGTCTCAGTGGTCAGTGGAGTCTGGTCTCAGTGGTCAGTGTAGTCTGGTCTCAGTGGTCAGTGTAGTCTGGTCTCAGTGGTCAGTGGAGTCTGGTCAGTGTAGTGTGGTCGGTGGAGTCTGGTCAGTGTAGTCTGACCAGACTACACTGACCACTGAGACCACAGACTCCACTGAGACCACAGACTCCACTGACCACTGAGACCAGACTCCACTGACCAGACTACACTGACCACTGAGACCAGTGTAGTCTGGTCTCAGTGGTCAGTGTAGTCTGGTCTCAGTGGCCAGTGTAGTCTGGTCTCAGTGGTCAGTGTAGTCTGGTCTCAGTGGTCAGTGTAGTCTGGTCTCAGTGGTCAGTGTAGTCTGGTCTCAGTGGTCAGTGTAGTCTGGTCTCAGTGGTCAGTGTAGTCTGGTCTCAGTGGTCAGTGTAGTCTGGTCTCAGTGGTCAGTGTAGTCTGGTCTCAGTGGAGTGTGGTCAGTGGAGTGTGGTCTCAGTGGTCAGTGTAGTCTGGTCTCAGTGGTCAGTGTAGTATGGTCTCAGTGGTCAGTGGAGTCTGGTCTCAGTGGTCAGTGGATTCTGGTCTCAGTGGTCAGTGGAGTCAGTGGTCAGTGGAGTCTGGTCAGTGGTCAGTGTAGTGTGGTCAGTGGAGTCTGGTCAGTGTAGTCTGACCAGACTCCACTGACCACTGAGACCACAGACTCCACTGACCACTGAGACCACAGACTCCACTGACCACTGAGACCAGACTCCACTGACCACTGAGACCAGACTCCACTGACCACTGAGACCAGACTCCACTGACCACTGAGACCAGACTCCACTGACCACTGAGACCAGACTCCACTGACCACTGAGACCAGACTCCACTGACCACTGAGACCAGACTCCACTGACCAGACTACACTGACCACTGAGACCAGTGTAGTCTGGTCAGTGTAGTCTGGTCTCAGTGGTCAGTGTAGTCTGGTCTCAGTGGTCAGTGTAGTCTGGTCTCAGTGGTCAGTGTAGTCTGGTCTCAGTGGTCAGTGTAGTCTGGTCTCAGTGGTCAGTGTAGTCTGGTCTCAGTGGTCAGTGTAGTCTGGTCTCAGTGGTCAGTGTAGTCTGGTCTCAGTGGTCAGTGTAGTATGGTCTCAGTGGTCAGTGTAGTCTGGTCAGTGGTCAGTGTAGTCTGGTCTCAGTGGTCAGTGTAGTCTGGTCAGTGGTCAGTGTAGTGTGGTCGGTGGAGTCTGGTCAGTGTAGTCTGACCAGACTACACTGACCACTGAGACCACAGACTCCACTGAGACCACAGACTCCACTGACCACTGAGACCAGACTCCACTGACCAGACTACACTGACCACTGAGACCACACTCCACTGACCAGACTACACTGACCACTGAGACCAGTGTAGTCTGGTCTCAGTGGTCAGTGTAGTCTGGTCTCAGTGGTCAGTGTAGTCTGGTCTCAGTGGCCAGTGTAGTCTGGTCTCAGTGGTCAGTGTAGTCTGGTCTCAGTGGTCAGTGTAGTCTGGTCTCAGTGGTCAGTGTAGTCTGGTCTCAGTGGTCAGTGTAGTCTGGTCTCAGTGGTCAGTGTAGTCTGGTCTCAGTGGAGTGTGGTCAGTGGAGTGTGGTCTCAGTGGTCAGTGTAGTGTGGTCAGTGTAGTCTGGTCTCAGTGGTCAGTGTAGTGTGGTCAGTGGAGTCTGGTCTCAGTGGTCAGTGTAGTGTGGTCAGTGTAGTCTGGTCTCAGTGGAGTCTGGTCAGTGTAGTGTGGTCAGTGTAGTCTGACCAGACTACACTGACCACTGAGACCACAGACTCCACTGAGACCACAGACTCCACTGAGACCACAGACTCCACTGAGACCACAGACTCCACTGAGACCACAGACTCCACAGACTCCACTGAGACCACAGACTCCACTGAGACCAGTGTAGTCTGGTCTCAGTGGTCAGTGGAGTTTAGTCAGTGTAGTCTGGTCTCAGTGGTCAGTGGAGTCTAGTCAGTGGAGTCTGGTCTCAGTGGTCAGTGGAGTCTAGTCAGTGGAGTCTGGTCTCAGTGGTCAGTGGAGTCTAGTCAGTGGAGTCTGGTCTCAGTGGTCAGTGGAGTCTAGTCAGTGGAGTCTGGTCTCAGTGGTCAGTGGAGTCTAGTCAGTGGAGTCTGGTCTCAGTGGTCAGTGGAGTCTAGTCAGTGGAGTCTGGTCTCAGTGGTCAGTGGAGTCTGGTCAGTGGTCAGTGGAGTGTGGTCAGTGTAGTATGGTGTCAGTGGAGTGTGGTCAGTGGAGTCTAGTCAGTGTAGTCTGGTCTCAGTGGTCAGTGGAGTGTGGTCAGTGGAGTGTGGTCAGTGTAGTCTGGTCTCAGTGGTCAGTGGAGTGTGGTCAGTGGAGTCTGGTCTCAGTGGTCAGTGGAGTCTGGTCAGTGGAGTGTGGTGTCAGTGGAGTGTGGTCTCAGTGGTCAGTGGAGTCTGGTCTCAGTGGTCAGCGGAGTCTGGTCAGTGGAGTGTGGTCTCAGTGGTCAGTGGAGTGTGGTCTCAGTGGTCAGTGTAGTGTGGTCAGTGTAGTGTGGTCAGTGTAGTGTGGTCAGTGTAGTGTGGTCTCAGTGGTCAGTGTAGTCTGGTCAGTGTAGTCTGGTCTCAGTGGTCAGTGGAGTCTGTGGTCTCAGTGGAGTCTGGTCTCAGTGGTCAGTGTAGTCTGGTCAGTGTAGTCTGGTCTCAGTGGTCAGTGGAGTGGCGTCTGGTTGTGTTAGTGTATGCAGGTTATGTCAGTGTGTACTGACACACACACACACACACACACACACACACACACACTGACTTAGGTCAGGGTATGTGTCAGGTAGGTCACCCTGCGCCGCGCCACTCCACCGACCGTGCTACAACACCCCCCAGGTGGCGGCTTGGCTTCGGGCTGAAGCCCCTGGTCTTTTTGCCACCTAGCAACGCCCCTGAATGTAGGACCAAAAGTAGTACAGGGAGCATTTTCAAAGTCGGACCGACTTGTGTAGGACGCTACAAGATGCTCTCATAGGGAAACATTGAACACAGAGCAAAGTAGGATGAAAGTAGGCTGGGTTCACACTACTACACTACTTTCATCCTACTTTGCTCTGTGTTCAATGTTTCCCTATGAGAGCGTCTTGTAGCGTCCTACACAAGTCGGTCCGACTTTGAAAATGCTCCCTGTACTACTTTTGGTCCTACATTGATCCTACTTCAGGCCCATTGAATATCATTGAAGTCGGACCAAAGTAGTATCCTGTTCATGAAAGTAGGATGGATGTAGGACCAATGTAGGATAAATGTAGGACCAATGTAGCAGAGCAAAGTAGGATGAAAGTAGTGTAGTAGTGTGAACCCAGCCTTAGGCTGGGTTCACACTACTACACTACTTTCATCCTACTTTGCATTGGCAAACAACGTAAAAAGATACGCTTGTTCCGACGTCCATACTTTGCATTGGCTGTGCCACCTAGAGACCTGCTTTATCTTTACGCCAGCGTATGTCTTACGTAAACGACGTAACTAAATGCGACGGGCGCACGTACGTTCGTGAATCGGCGTATATAGCTCATTTGCATATTCGACGCAGAAATCAACGGAAGCGCCACCTAGCGGCCAGCGTAAATATGCACCCTACTGATACGCCATCGTAAATCTTTAAGAATCTGGCCCTTTGTGTTTTCAAATAAGAACTGTGCCATATCAATTTGATCACCGGAGCACAAGCCACTTTATATTAAGATTGCACTTATGTCACGATTTGTACATGCATATGAATAATTAATTTGTTATAGCACTAATTGCATTTAAAGCACCAGTCACTTTATTTATTTAAAATTGCACTTATGTCACATCATGCATATGATTAATCAACTTGCCAGAGTACCAGCCACATTTAAGCATCAGTCACTTATGTTTATATGTTATATTCTTTTTGCACCAAGGATTGTTCATTTAATTAACCAACCACAGTTATTGGCTAGAGTGCATCATTGTCCTGGTATTATTTAGGAGAACAGCGCCACACCTACTGTTTAATCTATCATATATTTATGAGGTCCTCGACCAATCTCAAGCAAAAAAGGGTCTGGAAGGGGGTAGGCATCTCATAAATAGGCATGAGTCATGCCAGCAGGGGCAGTTGGGTTGAAGATGGAGATGGCTGTTGGTGGCCCTTGAGGGTGCCCCCTAATCTGGGGGGGGTGACCTTGGGCCTGGGGCTCGGGTGCTGGAAAGAGCCTCTACAACACATTAGAGCTGCACGATTCTGGTCAAAATAAACCTGTGATTTATCTGAAAATATGAATATATAAAAAACAGACCAGTGATATGTCTATAATGTTAAAGACCATATAACTCTTATGAAAAAGGCAGAATCAAACTTTGATTCTGCTTTTTTCATAGGAGTTATATGGTCTTTAACATTATAGACACATCACTGGTCTCTTTTTTTATACATCAAAAGCAGTACCGCCGGCAACCACTGGGTGGTGCATGGATACACACTACAGTTGTACAGATCTGCAAGAGAAGCCCAGGCATCCATCCAGCGGCGCAGGCTGCTGACGTCGGTTCCGATATCGGCGCCATTTGCGTTCCATGCTAGTCACATAGAACCGGCCGTGAAACAGAAGAATCGCGGGTCATCCCGTGGGGAGATCGCGGGCAGGGAGAATCGAGATCGCGATTCTCTCCGCGATTAATCGTGCAGCTCTACAACACATGGAGGAATCCTTTCCTGGATGCATGGGGGCAAGTGTGAGAACAGCGGGAGAGAGTCAGCATGTCCGAGAGATCTCCTGAGGAGTCACTTTTGTGAGTGAGCAGTTTGGGAGGACTGTGGAGAAGCAGCCAGGAGGGCTAGTGAAAGGGGCAGTTACAGCCAGACGGGTTGGCAGTGCCTGAAGAGGTGGTGCTGGGATCAGTAGCCACAAGAGGAGTGATTAAAGGAGAAGTCCAGCCTGAGCTTATTAGGCTGGGCTTCTCCTAAGGGTCACAGAAGTGCAATTCGCTTTGCACTCTTGTGACCCGTTTTCAGTGGAAAGTGGTCTAAAGTCCGCTCTTCGCTTACGTCACTGCAATTAGTTGAGGCAGCGCTTCATCCTGACCTCTGGAAGTCTGGATCCGCCAGCTGCCTTGACTGATGGCAGTCTCAGCAAGCTGCTAAGACGGCCGCTCCCCGCCCCTCCACAGCTTAGCGCTCCAATGAGCATTGAGGAGCAGAGAGGAGAGATGCTGACTGACGGGTGAGAGAACCAAGCCATCGGCGGTGTTCGGTGTCTGGGTTCTCAATTTAGAGGCGCCTGGGGGACAGCTGCAGCATCAGTCTGATGCTGCATCCACCTAGGTAAGTATGAATCTAAAATAAAAAACATACTTCTCTTTTAATGCTGACTACACACTGACTTCTGCTACACATTTAAAGGAGCCCCGGGTTCCTGCCTATAACAGGCTGTTGCTCTAAGATCTGACTTAGTACTGTCTCAGAATCATCTTTTTGTCAAGTGTGCCAGTGGAGTCCTGCAAGCAAGTGTACTGGAGGAGTGTATATAGACCAGGGGTCAGCAACCTTTCCACTTATAGGCCGGATTCAATGTATGTGAATGCATGGAGGGCCGCATTCACCTGCTAATAAATGAAGATAGTAATAATTCTAACATAGTAATAACAGTACAGGTTTACCTCACTGTAAGGTGCTTCACTAATACAAAGCCAGTTCACCCTGAGGGAATCTGTGGCTGGTGATTCAGATTTTATTGCCCCACCCCCATCCTGGCACCCAAGGGTGGCTGACGCCAGCTCTGCCAGACAGCATGATCTGAAGATGTGGTTCCTGTCCTTAGGGGAGATGGGGGCCATCGTCCTCTGGGGTGATGGGGTCCCTGTCCATAAGTGAGAAGTGGTCCCTGTCCCTAGGGGAGGTGGAGTCCCTGTCCCCAGGGGTGATGGGGTCCCTGTGTCTGGGGATATGGGGGCCTCATCCCCAGGGGAGAAGGGTTTCCTGCCCCAAGTGAGAAGGGGTGATGGGGTCCCTAATAGGGTCCCCTCCATTGCAGTGTCCTCTGTCCCCCTTCACATCGCTCCCAGGTGTCCTCTGCCCCCCTCCCCCATAGCAAGTTTCCTGTGCCCCCTAAAACTGTGTCTTCTGTCCCTGCACCCCCCCCCCCCCCACTGCAGTGTCTTATGCTTCCATAGTGTCCTCAGCCCCCATAGTGTCAAAGCTATGCCCCTCAGCTTACCCCATCAGTCTCCTCACACATCAATGATTTACTAACAGACATATCAGAATGGATGTCACACCACTTCCTTAAACTGAATCTCTGCCCTTCCCCTGAGTTCTATGTCAAGATCAATGGCACAACTATCAGTCCGTCCCCACATGCCAGGGTGCTAGGGGTAACTCTAGACTCTGAACTGTCCTTTCAGGCCGACATCCAATCCCTATCCAAATCATGCTGCCTTAGCCTCCGCAACATCTCTAGAATACGCCTCTTTTTAACCGATGACACCACCAAGCTTCTAATTCACTCCCTGTTTATCTCTCGCCTCTACTACTGCAACTCACTCCTCATTGGTTTACCTTCAGTCCATAATGAATGCTGCTGCAAGACTTATCTACCTTACCAACCATTCAGTGTCCTCCATCCCTCTCTGCCAATCCCTTCACTGGCTTCCGCTCACCCAACGAATAAAATTCAAAGTACTAACAATAATTTATGAAGTCATCCACAACTCTGCCCCAGCTACATCACTAATCTAGTCTCAAAATATCAACCAAGCTGCACTCTTTGGTCCTTCCAAGACCTTCTGCTCTCTAGCTCCCTTGTCACCTCCTCCCATGCTCGCCTACAGGATTTCTACAGAGCTTCTCCCATCCTTTGAAACTCCCTACCCCAATTTGTCTGACAGTCCCCTAATCTATCCATATTTAGATGATCCCTGAAAATCCTTCTCTTTAAAGAAGATTATGCTGCTTCTAACTAATACACTGTTTTACTTTCTCCATCAGCTCATCCCCACAGCTATTACCTTTTGTATCAATTCACCCTCCCTCCCAGATTGTAAGCTCTAGCGAGCAGAGCCCTCTGGTTCCTCTTGTAGCAAATTGTATTGTAACTGTAATGTCTGCCTTCATTTTGTTAAGCGCTGAGCAAACTGTTGGCGCTATATAAATCCTGTATAATAATAAATAGTGTCCTCTGCCCCCATAGTATCCTCTGCCTCCATAGTGTCCTCTGCCCCATAGTGTCCTCTATCCTCAGCCCCCATAGTGCCCTCTGTCCTCTGCCCCCATAGTGTCCTCTGTCCCCATAGTTTCCTCTACCCCCATAGTGTCCTCTGCCCCTATAGTGTCCCCTGCCCTTCATAGTGTCCTCTGCCCCCATAGTAGCCTCTGTCCCCATAGTGGCCTCTGTCCCCATAGTATCCTCTGTCCACACTGAAATATACGGCATTAAACTTGCAGTAACGCACTGAACTATACTGTATTAAACAGAAGGTAATGCACTGAAATATATGGCGTTAAACTTGCAGTAACACACTGAAGTATACTGGGTAAAACAGCACTAACGCACTGAACAATACTGAGTTAAATGCAAGGTATCACACTGAAATATATACAGTGTTAAACTTGCAATCAATCAAGGATTCCAATGCACCGTGCGGTGGCGCAGTGCATTTTGGTCATTCGGCGGGCCGAAAAAATGGTTGAACGCCCCGATAATTTGGGTGTTTGTCGAATGGTTGAACAGCCAATGTTCGGCCCGAATTAATGCTTGGGTCGAACCGTTCACCCATTCCCAGTTGTGAGCTAATAGAGTGGAAGTCTATTAGCTAGATTCAGAAAGCCCACCGCATCTTTGCGGCGGCGTAGTGTATCGTATTTACACTACGCCGCCGTGAGTAAGCAAGGCATGTACTGTATTCACAAAGTACTTGCCTGCTAAGTTACGGCGACGTAGCGTAAATGGGGCCGGCGTAAGCGTGCCTAATTCAAATGAGGATGTGGGGGGCGTGTTTTATGTATATGAAGTGTGACCTGACGCGATGGACGTTTTTTAAGAACGGCGCATGCGCCGTCCGTGTACATTTCCCAGTGTGCATTGCGGCTAAGTACGCCGCACGGACGAATTGGTTTCGACGTGGACGTAAATTACATCCAGCCCTATTCACGGACGACTTACGCAAACGACGTAAAATTTTCAAATTTCGACGCGGGAACGACGGCCATACTTAACATTACTAGTCCAGCTATTTGATGGAATAACTATACGCCTGAAAATGCCTTACGTAAACGGCGTATCTGTACTGCGTCGAGCCGGGCGTACGTTCGTGAATCGGCGTATCTAGTGATTTACATATTCTACGCCGAACGCAATGGAAGCGCCACCTAGCGGCCAGCCTGAAAATTACACTTTAAGATACGACGGTGTAAGACACTTACGCCGCTCGTATCTTAGCCTAATTTAAGCGTATCTGGTTACCAGAATACACTTAAATTTGCGTCGGCGCAGATTCAGACTTAGATACGCCGGCCTAAGTCTTTCTGAATCCACCTATATATCTAACTAAGCCTAAAACGTCTCTCACCGATCCTTCTAACTCTTGTTCTAACTATCCTGTAGAAAGAAGATGCTTATGCTTACCTCTATTCAGGGCGCTCCTGCTTTTGGCGGCTTCAGGGGAGAGGAGGCACAACCAACAACAGATGTCCTATGCTAAGCCTATGGGTGATGTCACCACACAAGCATTTCAGCCATTGACGGCGATCTCTCCTCCCCCTGAAGCTGGCTGCTGGGGAGATCATGTGACCAGACTGGAGCCCCTGTAGGTAAGTATAAGCATTTTTTTTCTACGGAGTAGGGCAGGGATAAGCAATTAGCGGACCTCCAGATGTTGCCAAACTACAAGTCCCATGAGGCATAGCGAGACTCTGACAGCATCAAGCATGACACCCAGAGGCAGAGGCATGATGGGACTTGTAGTTTGGCAACAGCTGGAGGTCCGCTAATTGCTTATCCCTGGAGTAGGGTTAGAAAGAGGTAGGAGCAGTTTTAGGCTTAATTAGATATATACTGGAATTCCACTTTACATGAAGCTGCCACTTGCATGTACTGAGGACAGGTTCACTTTATTCAAAGGTGGTCACTGTAATGGAGAATATTAGAACTGTCAGGTTATAAAACCTGCCTCAAATGCTGTTGTTTCCCCAGAGCATGACCTATATAGGGGCAAAAGTGACACTTCGCCACTTTTCATATCCTTAGTGTTTCTCACATACAACACCGTTCAGAGTTTGTCCAATAATCCTATCATGCCGCCTCCCGGGTGCAGGCATATCAGGACATAGTTTTCAATCATAATACTCTAGCACAGCATCGGGACCACATTTTCTTTTACTGCCTCTTACTTTCACCACCAACCTTTCCTATCCAGACGGTCTCACCACACTTCATTTCCCCCATTCCTTCATACAAATAGTTCTTTACTGCCGTGCTGAGGCAAGGACCACTCACAGCAGTTACTCTTTTCTGTCAACTTTTCTGGCAATTTCTATAAATGTATTGCCCACAGCGGTAATCATTACCATTAGAGGATTGTGAAGGCTGACAGGCAATGCAGCTGTGTTCTTTCTTCATCATGACGTTTTTGCAAGAAAGACAATTTTTATGGCCAATGGAGCTTGTTAAAGAAGAAGTCCAGGTTGGATATTTTTTATAGTTACATTGGTCCAGCTTAGACCAATGAAACTATGTTTATGCCATACCTATGGGATCCCTCTAGTCTAGAAGCTGCAAAATATTGTAGCAGACACCGCCACTCCAGTGATCTCCACTAGCTTCTGAGTTCGATGCCAAGTAGCTGCCCCTCTACATTGTAAACACAGAGTGTCAGCCACTCGGCACAGGCACCATGCTGTGGAAATGCACCAGGGGAAGAGCGATCCACTAATATATTGCTGTCAGGGACGTACTGCTCGCTCCCCTCGGCGCGCGCATGCACCAACCACGGACCTTGCACGCACCTATGCAGCTGTTGTGCGTGCATGCGCACGCATTAGACGCACCTTTGGCGCCCAGCAGCCTATAAAAGACGCTGTGGGGATGCTGCACCTCGCGGCTTGATCTGCGTCTGTTCCCTTGTATTCCTGTTCCTGTTTGAAGCATTCTGTTCCAGTGTATGACCCGGCTTCTCCTGACCTTGCTTCTGTCTCCAGTCCTGACTTCGGCTCGTTTGACCCTGCTCAGTTCTCTGCCTGATTACCGTTGCTTAGACCCAGCCTGGACTCCGACTATTCTCCTGCCTGCCGTTTATGCTGTTGCTCTGAAGTGTATGACCCGGCCTGCCTGACTCTGCTGACCTGCATCACCTGATCTGCATCTGCTGACCTGCTTCTGCTGCTTTGCTGATTTGCATCTGCTGCTCTGCTGAGTTGCATCACCTGCTTCCTGCCCAGCGATTCCAGCTTCACCAACAGCAACTATCAGAACAGGCACCCTTACCTCACCATGCTCTTACCACCACTGTCCCCATTCCAGTGGTCTCCGAGCCGGGGTTGTACGGGAGGTCTCCCTCCACGCATCAGGCTCACACCCAGGTACGTAACAGCAACAGGGTATACCACCTGACTGTAGAGATCACCCTACACGTTCAGCTTTATCTCCACAGGCCTCTTTGAATTAGCAACGGGAGCTTATACACCATATAAGCTTATCCAACCCAGTTCCGGTGTTCCGCAGGCGCATGCGACGCCCAAGGAAATTTACGAACCTCGGGCGGCATCCAGGCTCATTCCTTAACATCCCTATGGATTGGAGGATGTTAAAAAAAGAGCCAGGAGGCCGAGAGAGCGCATCGAGCTGTCCGAGCACAGCGAGCTAAGCGAGACGTGAGGCTGACTGCCCACTTACAGCAAATTCCAAGTCGCCCTGGACCTCTTGCTCTAGCTGCTCAGGTTCGGTGATTTACGTCGGCTCGGATTGCGCATGTGCAATCAAGACGGGAACCATATCGATAGGAGGAACCATATCGTCAGATCACCAGCAGCACTCATGCAGCCCCAGACCATGACACTCCCACCACCATGCTTGACTGTAGGCAAGACACACTTGTCTTTGTACTCTTCACCTGGTTGCCGCCACACACGCTTGACACCATCTGAATCAAATACGTTCATCTTGGTCTCATCAGACCACAGGACATGGTTGTCTTCAGCAAACTGTTTGCAGGCTTTCTTGTCCATCATCTTTAGAAGAGGATGCAGACCAGTTTGATGCCGTGTGTGGCGTATGGTCTGAGCACAGACAGGCTGACCTCCACCCCTTCAACCTCTGCAGCAATGCTGGCAGCATTCATACGTTTATTTCCCAAAGACATCCTCTGGATATGACGCTGAGCACGTGCACTCAACTTCTTTGGTTGACCATGGCGAGGCCTGTTCTGAGTGGAACCTGTCCTGTTAAACCGCTGTATGGTTTTGACCACCGTGCTGCAGCTCAGTTTCAGGGTCTTGGCAATCTTCTTATAGCCTAGGCCATCTTTATGTAGAGCAACAATTTAGTTTTTTTTTAGATCCTCAGAGAGTTATTTGCCATGAGAAACAGTGAGAGCGATAACACCAAATTTACCACACCTACTCCCCCTTCACACCTGAGACCTTGTAACACTAATGAGTCACATGACACCAGGGAGGGAAAATGGCTAATTGGGCCCAATTTGGACATTTTCACTTAGGGATGTATTTGCTTTTGTTCCCACGGTTTAGACATTAATGGCTGTGTGTTGAGTTATTTTGAAGGGATAGCAAATTTACACTGTTATACAAGCTGTACACTCACTACTTTACATTGTAGCAAAGTGTAATTTCTTCAGTGTTGTCACATGAGAAGATATAATAAAATATTTACAAAAATGTAAGGGGTGTACTCACTTTATTAATCTTTTTGCCCGGAGTTCAGCTTTAGGGTAAAACAGTTAACCAATATAACATTTTCATTTCCCTCCTAATATATAAAGTCATTGTTTTAGAGTAAATAATTATCTTAGGTGAAATTGATTGAATATTACCAATACATTTAGATCAACATAATTAACAATGCGGACCCCCCATGGAGTACAGTACTCAGTGCAGCCATCACAAATTTTGGGGCCCCCTACACAGCTTTGGGCAGGCCCCCCCTGGAGCAGGGAACGGGAAGGGGGGCCTCCTCTCTCCTGCCGCAAGATGATAAGCGCGGGGGGGGGGGGGGTTGTGGTAACAAAAGTGTCATCTCTTCTCTTCTCTCTCCTGCCACGAGATGATAAGCGGGACGGGGGGGTTGGTGCTGACGAACAAAACAAAGTCGAGTCAAGTCTTCTCTTTTCTCTCCTGCCACAAGTTACTAAAGTCACGACTTGCTAAAGGTGGGGGGGTCAGACAAAGAAAAAGAAAACTGGGGTGCGGACCCCTGTAATGAGTTGCTAAAGGTGGGGGGTCAAACGAAAAAAAAAATGGGGGCGGCCGGGCCCCTGGGGACCATCGGGTCCCTTACAGGTGTAATGCCTGTACCTCCCTGATGGCGGCCCTGACAGTACTTGAAAAGCACCTCTTAGGTCAGGATACCTTGGTGGGAAAAACACAGAGAGGAAATTTTGTTGGCAGGTGTGTTAAGAAATACTTCAAAGCACAACCAAAGAACTATGTCAGCTTGTATTGTGAAATTATTCATGAAATAGATTGCATTATGCAGTTATATGCAGCATGTCAGAACAACACATACAAAACAAAATCGCTGGTTAGAGGTAAAAAGGATGCAAAAAGAAAGCCTAACTTTCATGTAAGATGCAGGACCTAGCAGGTATAGCATGGAGGTGGTAATATACGGTTATGGGGGTGTTTCTCTGCAACAGGGACTGGGGCACTTGTCAGGATAGAAGAAAGTGGATGGGGCAAAATACCATCAAATGCTTAAAGCGGGGGTTCACCCAAAAAAAAATTTGCAAGTTCTTTCTAAATCCCGCGATAACTTGCGGCAGACCTCCGCAATGTCTCCTGGGAACAATATAAAAAGCTCCCAGGAGACATTGCGGCATCGAGGAAGTGACGGAATACCCGCACACTACCCAATGAATCCATATACAGGAAGCGGCCAGTAACATAAAGGATTACTAAGGTTCAGTAATTAGTAATTATGCATATGAGCGTATCATTTTTTTTTTTTGGTGGGGGAGTGGATCTTGGGTGGGAGTTCCCACACTTCCCACACTTTTTTCCCCAGGACTTGACACCTGGTTTCAGCCATGACTAAGGCCTGCATAAGTTGAAACGTGTCAACTGTTATGAACAAGGCTTGCCTAGGCGGAAACACGTCAACTGTTTTGTTCCTGTTTTTTTTTACCCCAACATTGTTTTCAATAAAGAAAATTGGATTTGAACCTTCCGAGTTGCCGGATTTTTTTACTGTCGGCCCTGAGTTTGCATGTACTGTAGTTGTAGGTGAATGCTTAATACTCGTATTTGATTTATCACTAAGGCATGCTGCTTGTGTGGTTCACTCCATAGGGAGCTATTGGTATGATTGTGGTAAGGACAGTATACTGGACTGTATTTAAGAACAAGGACTTGTAAATGCTTCAATGTACTCTATAAATCGTTGTGCAATCGGTCAGTACTAAATTAATTTGAGACACAATGGCCCAGATTCACAAAGACTTACGGCGGCGTATCTCCAGATACGCCATCGTAAGTCCGAATGGCCGCCGTTGTATCTATGCGCCTGATTCATAGAATCAGTTACGCATAGATTTGGCCAAGATACGAGCAGCATAAGTCTCCTACGCCGTCGTATCTTGGGGTGCATATTCACGCTGGCCGCTAGGTGGCGCTTCCATTGATTTCCGCATCGAATATGTAAATGAGCAAGATACGCCGATTCACGAACGTACGTACGCCCGTCGCAATTAGTTACGCCATTTACGTAAGACATACGCCGGCGTAAAGATAAAGCAGGTCTCTAGGTGGCGCAGCCCATGCAAGGTATGGACGTCGGAACAAGCGTATCTTTTTACGTTGTTTACGTAAGCCGTACGTGAATGGGGCTGTGCGTAGGTTACTTTTACGTCACAGGCCTTGAGCCGGCGTATCTTTTGGCGTAAATACGACGTGATACTGAGCATGCGCCGTTCGTTCGGCCATGCATCCACATGGGGTCACGCTTAATTTAAATACAACACGCCCACGACCTGCCTACTTTGAATTACGTGCGCTTACGCCGGGCGATTTACGCTACGCCGCCGTAACTTAGGACGCAAGTGCTTTGTGAATACAGCACTTGCCTCTCTAAGTAGCGGCGGCGTAGCGTAAATAAGATACGCTACGCCTGCACAACGTAAAGCCGCCCTACGTGAATCTAGGCCAATAAATCTTTCAAAGTCCGAATTTGTTCTGCTGAAAGAATGCTGCATTGTCAACGGTCCCATCTTATTTTAAGAGTAATCTCAAAACACAATTCCCATCCCTGCATAATAAGAAAGACAAGGTCATTGTAAAAAGGCAAAAATACAGCATTGATTAAGCTGTAGCCATTTCTAGGGTCAAAATTAATTTAAAAAACGCTGAGCGCCAAGACTGCATGCAGGAAGATTTACAGAGGAGATTCATGGCTAATGCAGTTGAAGCTCCAGCTGCAGTCATTTTCTTTTGCCAGGTTTTTGCTATTTGCATTAAGTGATGCAAATTTTACTTTAAAGTAGATATCCTCAACCAAAGTTCCATGGAACCCGAGGTTCTTCTTTGATAGGTTGCTGGAGGATCCTTGGGCTATGACTGATTGACCTCCAAGGGTCAATGTAAGGAGGAAATTCTTCTCACTGACCACCAATATAAGGTGGAAATTCTCACTGACCACTAATGTAAGCAGGAAATTCTTTTTACTGACCACCATTGAAAGGGGGGAATTATTCTCACTGACCACCAAAGTAAGGAGGAAATTCTATTCACTGACCACCAATTTAAAGTAGAAACTCTCACTGACCACCAATGTAAGCCAGGATTTCTTTTTACTGACCACCATTGTAAAGAGGAAGGGCCAGATCCACAAAGATCCGCCGTAACTTAAATATTCTGTTTTAAGTTACACTGCCGCAAAATTTCTACCTAAGTGCCCGATCCACAAAGCACTTACCTAGAAATTTTCGGCTGTGTAACTTAAATCCGTCCGGCACAAGGCGTTCCTATTTTCATGGGGCGAGTCCCATTTAAATTAGGCGCGCTCCCGCGCCGGATGTACTGCGCATGCTCACGACGTCATTTTCCCGAGGTGCATAGCGCGGTTTTACGTTACGCCGAGTTTTGAGAATCGCGCCGGGTAAAAAAAGTTGCGTCGGGAAAAATAAAAGATACGGCGGGAAAAAAAATAACAGCGTCGTGGGTAAGAAGGGTCTACTTTTACAAGGTGTAAACAGTTTACACTTTGTAAAAGCAGCCCTAATTTTACGATTGCAACGTAAGTATTTACGGAGATTTCACGAAGCTAAACCGCTTTGTGGATCTCCGTAAGTGCTCATTTGCATACGCGAAGCGGCATTTCGACTTGAAATGCCCCCAGCGGCGGATGCGGTACTGCATCCTAAGATCCAGCAGTGTAAGTCCCTTACACATGTCGGATCTTCTGCCTATCTTTTGGAAACTGATTCTGTGGATCAGTTCCAAAGATAGAAACAGGGATACACAGGCGTAACAGTAGATAAGCCGGCGTATCCCTTTTGAGGATCTGGCCCGAAATTCTTCCCACTGACCACTAATTTAAGGTGGAAATTCTCACTGATCACTAATGTAAGTGAGGAATTATTTTACTGACCACCATTGTAAGGGGTAAATTCTTCTCACTGACCACTAATGTAAGGAGGAAATTATTCTCACAGACCACCAAAGAATGGAGGAAATTATTCTCACTGGCAACCGAAGTAGGGAGGAAATTATTTTCACTGATCACCAATGTAAGGTGGAAATTCTCACTGACCACTAATGTAAGCAGGGATTTCTTTTTACTGACCACCATTATAAAGGAGAAATTCTTCTCACTGACCACCAATGTAAGCAGTGAATTATTTTCTCTGACCACCAATGTAAGGAGGAAATTCTTCTCACTGACCACCAATGTAAGGAGGAAATTCTTCTCTTTGCCAACCGAAGTAGGGAGGAAATTATTTTTACTGACCACCAATGTAAGGTGGAAATTCTCACTGACCACTAATGTAAGCAGGGATTTCTTTTTACTGACCACCATTATAAAGAGGAAATTCTTCTCACTGACCACCAATGTAAGGTGGAAAGTCTCACTAACCACTAATGTAAGCGGGATTTTTTTTTTACTGACCACCATTGTAAGATGGAAATTATTCTCACAGACCCCCAATGTAAGGAGGAAATTCTTCTCACTGACCACTAATGTAAGCAGGACATTATTTTTACTGACCACCATTGAAATGGGGGAATTATTCTCACAGACCACCAATGTAAAGAAGAAATTCTTCTCACTGGCCACTAAAGTAAGGATGAAATTCTATTCACTGACCACCAATTTAAAGTGGAAACTCTCACTGACCACCAATGTAAGCAGGGATTTCTTTTTAGTGACCACCATTGTAAAGAGAAAATTCTTCTCACTGACCACCAATGTAAGGTGGAAATTCTCACTGATCACTAATGTAAGTGAGGAATCCATTTTACTGACCACCATTGTAAGGGGGAAATTCTTCTCACTGACCACTAATGTAAGATGGAAATTATTCTCTAAGACCACCAAAGAATGGAGGAAATTATTCTCACTGGCAACCGAAGTAGGAGGGAAATTATTTTCACTGATCACCAATGTAAGGTGGAAATTCTCACTGACCACTAATGTAAGCAGGGATTTCTTTTTACTGACCACCATTATAAAGAGGAAATTTTTCTCACTGACCACCAATGTAAGGTGGAAAGTCTCACTAACCACTAATGTATAAAGTCTTTATCCCAAAAAGAAAAATAACTGCTTATAAAGTTTTAGCCGGAGTTTGGTTTCAATTTCTTAGTGTATTTAAATCTGATATTATATCTAACACTCCCCTTCCCCCACACTGACAATGCTACAGTGCTGTCCTACGGTGCGAAGCTCAAAAAAGAAAACAAACACAGCCACCACATCTAATGATTGGTAAGCTGTGATCTATTAAAATCTATAAAAATTACATTTATCTCCAATTAGACCTGCAAAACTAATTGTTTAATTAATCACTGTGACGGTATCGGTATGATATCCCCGTCAAGCATTCCCTCCTCTCCATACAAGAACATCACAGGATTCCCCACACATGAGTCAAGACTGGATGCTGGAACCAAGACACTTTATTGACACAAAAACTCAGCTTATATGTGGTTACAGCCTGTTAGGAACGCCCCCCTCACACAGTGGGGTTTCCCATACAGATTATAGGAGACAAGTCGGAGCCGACCATGCAGACACGTTTCTTTAGATAAAGACATCAGGGGAGTTAATTACTACACTGAAGCAATCAGAATAATTAACATACTACTTCTCTAATCATTTAGCCTGATGATACAATACACATCTTTTAAGGGTAAACACAGATCTTCTTTACACAACACAATAGATCAATTAACGTTTAGAATAGTGAGAGGACATTAGCACGTCAATAACCTGTCAGAGGAATGAATCACACATGAAATTCCTTTCTACCTCTACCCATGGCTAGCAGGGAGCAGTACACTGAGACATATAGGCAAATGTATCACAATGGCCCCCCTTTTTCTCCCTGCTCCGGCAAACCCGGTTGGACCTTCCCTGGTCCAGTAGGGTTGACGGGTTCAGAGCTTTTAGTCCGAGGTTAACTCCGTTTGGCATGACTGACCTCCCTTGACAACTGCTTCAGACTCAGGTATGTCACCGGGTCGTCAGATCACACGCCGGTCAGTCCCCAAGTCTTTGTGCGATCTGCAAAGTCACCAGAAGTCAGTGTGAAGACAGCGAATGGGTCTGTGCGCCGCCGTCTAGGTGTCCCGCTATGGGAGGGGGCAGGTTATGGCTCTGAAGTGACAATCACAGGAGATTCATAAAAAGGAAAAGTTATATTTGTTGTAGCACTGGTGCTCAGAGTCCGGGGGGGGGGAGAGAGGGGACTCAGAGCCCCATAAGTTCAGCCACCCCCTGCTCCCTCCGCAGCCGCCGGTTCTCCTCTTGGAGCTTCTCCAGCTCCATCTCCAGTTCATGGAGCCTGGGGGGGTCAGCCCGCTGTGACCTCAGGTGGTTGTTCTCCTCCTCCATGCGGCTTATGCACTCCTCCAGCTCCATGTACTCATGGATCAGCTCCTGCTTGCTCATGTCCTGCAGGCTCTCCACGTGGTCCTTCATCATCAGGAACTGGGTGGTGGTGTAAGGGGCCACCGGTGGGCCCTTGGCGAACATCTCGGCCCGCATCTGGGACGCCCGCTGCGACTCCCTCTCCTCCAGTCGCTTCTTCTCCTCCCAGGTCAGCTTGTTATACGGCTTCCAGGACCTCTTCTTCTTGAAGGGTGGCCGGCGGTGCCTCTTTCTGCCCAGCTCCCTCCAGGGCCCCTCTGGCTCAGGGCTGGAGCCCATGACCAGCTGACAATGGTGTTCCCTGTTGTCCGTAATAGCAGATTGTACCATGAGGGCTTCGTAAGGGGTGCCCAATGGTTCTTCCCGACCCCGCTCCTGGGGATCCCAAGCCGAGTCTACACAATGGGCTGCTGCTGGTGGGCGGTACCCAGGTTGAGACCAATTTGACCTGGTGTTGTCATTCATGGGGCAATTCTGCTTGAAGTGACCCAACTGTTTGCACCGGAAGCAGCGTTGTTCGTTGTCCTCCTGGCGTGGATAGCGAGGGCTAGATGTCACCGGTCTGTTAGGAGGTTGGTATCTAGCGGCTGGTGGGTGGGAGGGCACCGTTTGTGGTGGAGGTTGTACCCGTGGTGTGACCTGGTTTGTCTTGCGAGTATCCGCATATTCATCCGCCAACTTAGCGGCCTCTGGTAGAGTCATGGGCCTGCGATCTCTCACCCAATCTTTGACATCCGTCTGGATGTGATTGTAAAATTGCTCCAGGAGCATTAGTTGCAAAATGTCCTCTGCGGTGGTGGCCTGGCTGCTGTTAACCCAGTTAGAGGCCGACAGGCACAACTGGCATGCCCATTCTGCGTAAGAGTCTTTCGTGGTTTTGCGTGAGTCCCTGAACTTCTGTCGGTGGGACTCTGGGGTTACTGCATAACGAGCCAGGAGCACTTCTTTAACCCGGGCGTAGCTATGGATATCCTGATCTGGCACGGTCCGGAAAGCATCAGAAGCTTTGCCTGACAGTTTGCCTGACAATATTGCAACCCACTCTCTTCTAGCTATTCGGTGCAGGTTACATTGTCGCTCAAAATCCGCCAGGAAGTTATCAATCTCACAGTCCTTTTCATCAAAAGCTTTAAAAGCGCTAAACGGAATCTTCCTTGCGTCTGCTGTGCTGTACTCACTGTTTGGAGAATGTGCGGCTGCTTGTTGGACTGCTGCCAGTTTTAACTGTAGTTCTGCGTCCCTTATTTGTTTATCCTTCTGTAGTTCTGCGTCCCTTATTTGTTTAGCCTTATGTAGTTCTGCGTCTCTTATTTGTTTATCCTTCTGTAGTTCTGCGTCCCTTATTTGTTTAGCCTCCTCCGCTAACAGGTCCATCACTTTCAGCACCACATCCGGCGTTGGGTTCGGGCCGAACCAAGCTAGCTTCTCTCTCATTAGCTTGTTGGCTGGCGATTCCTCCTCCTGAATCACTGGTGTCTCCATCTCTTGTACTGCTGGCGTTGCTGCAATCCCGTCCTCCTGGTCTATCTCCATTGATTCCGCTATGATGACCCGCTTGGTTTTGTTGCTAGCAATCCTTCCAGTAGTTCTTCCAGTGTCTGCTTGGAATCCGGGTGTGAAGGAGAGTAGAAGGGAAGATCCCGCTGCTGCCAACCAATTTGTGACGGTATCGGTATGATATCCCCGTCAAGCATTCCCTCCTCTCCATACAAGAACATCACAGGATTCCCCACACATGAGTCAAGACTGGATGCTGGAACCAAGACACTTTATTGACACAAAAACTCAGCTTATATGTGGTTACAGCCTGTTAGGAACGCCCCCCTCACACAGTGGGGTTTCCCATACAGATTATAGGAGACAAGTCGGAGCCGACCATGCAGACACGTTTCTTTAGATAAAGACATCAGGGGAGTTAATTACTACACTGAAGCAATCAGAATAATTAACATACTACTTCTCTAATCATTTAGCCTGATGATACAATACACATCTTTTAAGGGTAAACACAGATCTTCTTTACACAACACAATAGATCAATTAACGTTTAGAATAGTGAGAGGACATTAGCACGTCAATAACCTGTCAGAGGAATGAATCACACATGAAATTCCTTTCTACCTCTACCCATGGCTAGCAGGGAGCAGTACACTGAGACATATAGGCAAATGTATCACAATCACGATTCAATTCTACTCACGATCTTAAAATAGCATTTCCCCGATTCTATGTAACAAGTGCAGAGAGTTCTCTGCTCAATTCTGACAGCTGACAAATAAATAAATTCAGGCAGCCTGCCAAGTTTATCACAACATCAGAGATAAAGAGAAACATTGTAACGTAATTCTTTTAGATCCAAAGGATAAACTTTGGCCTGTAAATGAGGTCAGTTTAACCACTTAAAGACTAAACCTTTTTCTGACATTTGTTGCTTACAAGTTAAAATCAGTATTTTTTTGCAGACAATTACTTAGTACCCCCAAACATTATATATATATATATATATATATATATATATATATATATATATATATATATATTTAGCATAGACCCTAGAGAATAAAATGACAGTTGTTGCAATTTTTAATGTCACACTGTATTTGCAGAGCGGTCTTTCAAATGCAATTTTATTGGAAAAAACACACTTTAACGAATTTAAAATAAACTAAACAGTAAAGTTAGTCTAATTTTTTGTATAATGTGAAAGATGGTGTTCCACTGAGAGAATCATGATTTTATTCTAAGCAAAAAAATCATGATTCGCATTTTAGCCAGAATAGTTGTGCAGCTCTACCTCCAATCATCCCAGTTCATGCCCTAACAGTATTTTTTTTCTTTTACCATCTTTCTGTAGTGAGAAACAACTTTTATTACTTCCTGTGGCATAATCGCCAAGCAATGTCTTGCAAATACAGTTTCTGCTGACCTACACATCCCCCAAAACCACATCTCCCAAGAGTCCTGTTTCTATACACATTTTGTGGGCAGCCTCTTGTTGGAAAGAACAACAGCATGGTTGATAATAAACTGACAATACTGTATGCATTATACCTATCTATGCAGCAGGTGGCGCTGTAGTATTATAGTGTATAGTTCATGTTTTCTATGATATGACAGGATGCATTGTCTATCTCAGTGCATGTACTTGTTTGCTCCGTGTTACTGTTCCATGAAAAGACATGTTCTGATATTCCTCCATAAAAGTAAAGCCATTTGCTGTATCCTAGAAGCTTCCAGCGCATAATTTCATTACACTGCACAACACCTCTTGCAGTCAAGACATCACAATTGTTTTGCTGGGACAGAAATCAATGTATGTAGGACACAGAAGGGTGGGGGACAGGCAGAGTTTGGTAGTCCAGAAGGTGGAGCTGACAACGCTGGTTGAGGTTGAGATTTCAGTTGAGCAAAAGTAATGCTCTGTCAGCTCAAACAAGAAGTTAGCATACTGTATTCCTGCCAAATCAACAGGTATTTTTCTGTACCTGCCAAATTTTTAAGGGAATAAAACAGTTGGAATATAAAAACAGCTATGGGCTTATGAGGAAAAATGTGCATGTCTTGCAGAAATGTACTAAATATGTTTTATTTTTATTTTGCCCTGATATAAATTTTAAGGAAGAACTTTATTAAAACACTTGGAAATTACTTAGCAATCAGCAACTGTTTAAGCCAGGGATCTTCAAACTACGGCCCTCCAGCTGTTGCAGAACTACGCATCCCATGAGGCATTGCAAGACTCTGACATTCACTGACATGACTAGGCATGATGGGAATTGTAGTTCCTGAACAATTGAAGGGCCATAGTTTGAGGACCCCTGGTTTAATCAATAAACACCTTAGTCAGTAGTAGGGATGAGCTTCGAGTTCCAGTCGAACTCATGTTCGCGGCAAATTCGAAAAGCCGCAGAACACCCTGGAAAAGTCTATAGGAGAAATCTAAAGTGCTAATTTTAAAGGCTTATATGCAAGTTATTGTCATAAAAAATGTTTGGGGACCTGGGTCCTGCCCCAGGGGACATGTATCAAAGCAAAAAAAGTTTTTAAAAAAATGCAGTTTTTTCGGGAGCAGTGATTTTAATAATGCTTAAAGTGAAATAATAAAAGTGAAATATTCCATTAAGATTCATACCTAGGGGGGTGTAAAGTATGTCTGTAAAGCAGCGCTTGTTTCCCTTGCTTAGAACTGTGCTTAGAACTGTCCCTGCACAAAGTGTAATTTCTGAAGGATAAAAAGTAATTTAAAATCACTGCTCCCGAAAAAACTGCCGTTTTTAAAACTTTTATTGCATTGATACATGTCCCCAGGGGCAGGACCCGGGTCCCCAAAAACATTTTAGGACAATAACTTGCATATTAGCCTTTAAAATTAGCACTTTAGATTTCAAACGTTCGAGTCCCATAGACTTTAATGGGGTTCTAAAGTTCACACAAACTTTTGGTCTGTTCGCAGGTTCTGGTGCGAACCAAACGTGGGGGTTGTTCGGCTCATCCCTAGTCAGTAGTATGCAAAGTACAGTTAAGCTAACATAAGTATGTAACATACAACATATGTGTAGGGTAAAGGGGTCAGGAGTATATAAAGGTACAAAGAATGTAGAGCACAGGAGTTTATGTAAGGTACAACATATCAAAGTATACAGCATGCAGGAGTTGGAAACTTAACACAGCCGGGAAGACTTTAGCCCCCATCCAACTGTGGAATAGAGCTGGTGATCACACTTCACTTCTGACCCCTCCAGATTGGTCTCCCTATTTTCTGACTTTTTCTATTGCTTACATAGCATACCCGCCTCCTTCTCAATCAACAAATCTGGCCAATTCTTCCAACATTTATGGATATCTTTGAAGCTAAGGTTCCCTTAGCTATTAAATCCTTGAAGCCGACAAAACACCTGGTCCAGATTTTCAGGTCATTATTATAAAAAATATTTCTCGCTTCTAGTTCCACATCTGATTCAAACAGGAGCCTCTCTCTCTTCCACGTCTCTGCAAGTGCACATAACTATGAACCCCAAAGGTCCAAGCTGGCCAAGGAAAGAGAGCAGCGCCATCTAAATGCAGCATGTCAAGTATTTTAATGGCAACAAAAAATATATACACAGTGGCCCAGATTCAAGAAGCACTTGCGCCCGCGCAACCATAGGTTGCGCGGCGCAAGTGCTTACTTGCTCCGGTGTAACGAGTGCTCCTGATTCAGGAACCTCGTTACACCGACTGCAGCCTAAGATATGACAGGCATAAGCCTCCTTATGCCTTCATATCTTTGGCTGCATTCTTGCGTTGGCCGCTAGGGGGCGCGGCCATTGTGATCGGCGTATAGTATGCAAATTGCATACTACCACCGATTCACAAAAGTTGCGCGGGCCCTGCGCACGCAAGGTACGGAGTTTCCGTACGGCGACTTTAGCGCAAGGTTGCTCCTGCTATAGCAGGGGCAACCAATGCTAAAGTATAGCCGCACTTCCCGCTCGTGAAATTTAAATTTCACGTCGTTTACGTAAGTGATTCGTGAATGGCGCTGGACGCCATTCACGTTCACTTAGAAGCAAATGACGTCCTTGCGACGTCATTTGCCGCAATGCACGTCGGGAAAGTTTCCCGACGGAGCATGCGCTGTTCGCTCGGCGCGGGAGCGCGCCTAATTTAAATGATTCCTGCCCCCGGCGGGATCATTTACATTAGGCAGCCTTACGCCCGGCTATTTAGCATATCGCCCGCGCAATTTACGGAGCTACTGCTCCGTGAATCGCGGGCATTTCAAAATATTTGCGTGGGCGCAGAGCAAAACTCGTTGCCCTTTGCCCACGCAAATATTGCACGGATCTACCTGAATCTGGCCCACTGTAAATAAGAGAAGGTCAGCAAGGTGGAGACACTGTGCAGGGTTCATCCGCTCTGAAAGCAGGACGTGCTGCGGTGTGTAAAGGTGTCAGTCTGGTCACGGATGGTCACGGCTGTGCTGGTAGTTCATGGGTACATGCAGACAGAAGCTGCCGACGTCACTTCCGTGTGTGAGGTAGATGTCAGATGGAGCGGGACGGTGCACGCATTTGGAGCATGCATGCTCCTTTTTCAGGCATTAGGTTCGGCCATCTTGGTGATGGTATAAATGTACTTCTAAAAATTGGTGGGTGGAGCAAAAGCAGCCCCAAGGGTGGCGCCATCCGAATTGAACTTCTCCTTTATAGTGCCGTTGTACGTCACCGCGCTTTGCTAGAGCATTTTTTTTTTCACGATCGTGTGTAGGCAAGGCCATTTTAATGATTGGGTTGAAAAAAACTTTGGGCCAGATTCAGATACAATTGCGTTGCTCCACGGCAGCGTAACGCATCTGATTTACGTTACACCGCCGCAGGTTTACAGCGTAAGTGCCTGATTCTCAGAACTCTTACCTGTAAACTTGCGGCGGTGTAACAAAAATGCCCTCGGCGCAAGCCCGCCCAATTCAAATGGGCATGCTCCATCGGGTAAATTACCCGACGTGCATTGCGCTAAATGACGTTGCACGGACGTCATTTGTTTAGACGTTAACGTAAATGGCGTCCAGCGCCATTCACGGACGACTTACGCAAACGACGTGGTTTTTTAACTTTCGACGCGGGAACGACGGCCATACTTAAACATGGCTTAGAACAACTAGGGCTCAGCCCTAATTTTACGCGGCGTAACTCGACGGAAACAACGTAAAGTTAGATCGACGGGCAGCGCGGACGTTCGGGAATCGCTGTAACTAGTCATTTGCATATTCTACGCCGACCGCAATGGCCTCGCCACCTAGCGGCCGGCCTAGAATTGCATCCTTAAGATCCGAAAGTGTAATTCAATTACACCTGTCGGATCTTAGGGCTAGCTATGCGTAACTGATTCTATGAATCAGTCGCATAGTTAGGACGGCCGTAACACAGAGATACGACGGCGTATCAGGAGATACGCCGTCGTATCTCTTTTGTGAATCTGGCCCTTTGTTTTTTCTAGACCCTTAAAAACGTCATTTTTTACAACCCGAAAAACGGTCGTGTGTACGCGGCATTACAGGTGGCTCTCCTCCACCACATGATTCCCGGTCTCTTTTCCTCCCAACAGAAATTGGCTAGTTATTTGTTTCTGGCTGCTTAACAAACAATAACCAAAGTATGGTAGAAAGCTACAGTCTATTTCCAAGTAGTTAAGGAACAAATTAATATGATGCTGGTTAACAATAAACTATCACTGACTCACAAGCCATATTTCATAAAATGTGGGAACCATGGTTTAATTACTCCTTCCTGTCTTTGAGCTCTTCTGGCTTGAGTACAATTTTTTATTTGTCTCTTATTCTCGAGTCCGTGATGAATGCATTTTTATGTGTTCTTTCCCCTCTACACATGCCTTTGATTTGGCTTTGTTCTTCAATTTGGTTAGTGGGGGAAGAAAATGTCCTGCCTTTGGCAGTCCTTGGGTGGAGGTATGCCCCAAGGTAAGTGATGAAAAAAAGAGAAATGTCCGAGCATTGATGGTCAATGGGAGGAAAAGAAGGTTGGCTGACAATTCACTTCCAAAGCTGGACATGCCCTGGACCCATGTACTGTGTTGCAGTATGGCACAAGAGCTTATAAAGATGCTACAATTTTCAGTTAAAATCTGCACAACGTCACATTTAGCCAGGCTCTTTTACGAGAAGCTCAAAAATGGAAAACAATACCGCGCTGTCTAAAATAGTGAAAAGATGCAGCAGCTAACACAGCAAAATAGATAAAAAAATTGCAATAAAAGATATATACAGAGAAAAGTGTAGCGCTAAAGGGGCAGATCCTCAAAGAAATTACGCCGGCGTATCTCTTGATACGCCGCGTAATTTCAAATTTTGCGCGTCATATCTTTGTTTTGGTATCCACAAAACAAGATACAATGGCATCTGTGTTAGATCCGACAGGCTTACGTCTTCGTACGCCGTCGGGTCTTAGATGCAATTTTTCGGCTTCCGCTAGGTGGCGTTCCCGTCGTAATCCGCGTTGAGTATGCAAATGAGCTATTTCCGACGATCCACGAACGTACGACCGGCCGTCGCATTTTTTTACGTCGTTTCCGTACGGCTTTTTCCGGCGTATAGTTAAAGCTGCTATATGGTGGCGTACTCAATGTTAAGTATGGCCGTCGTTCCCATGTCTAATTTTGAAAATTTTGCGTAAGTCGTCCGTGAATGGGGCTGGACGCCATTTACGTTCACGTTGAAAACAATGACGTCCTTGCGACGTCATTTGGAGCAATGCACCCTGGGAGTTTTTACGGATGGCGCATGCGCAGTTCGTTCGGCAAAGGGAACGCGCTTCATTTAAATGAAACACACCCCCTACCCGCCCAATTTGAATTCCGCTCCCTTACGCTGCGAGAGAGACACTACGCCGCCGTAACTTACAGCGCAAATTCGTTGAGGATTCAAACCAATGCCAAGTAAGTTACAGCGGCGTAGCGTATCTTACATCTGCGCCGGGCGCAGCGTATGTGGATCTGCCCGAAAATGTGTAAAAAAGATATCCTATGATGGATATCAGAAATGGTGTTGGATGAATGATAATCAACACCACATGTGACCACCGTAGTGCAAAAAAGTCAGTGAAAAAACTACATGTGCAAACAGAATCTATATAAGTCCAATAAATTCATTCAGTTAGTGACTGGAAAAATTGATAGAGGATCCACCACCATATGTCTCAAGGCTTACCGGAAAGATTGAATCCAAATGAGCGTATACCCACTAGGTCAATCTAGCTTGTCAGAGGTCATTAAACCATAGAAGGGATATCATAGATGTCTCGATGAAACCTCAGATGTGTGGGTCCAGGAGACCCAGATAGGAAATCCGGCTCGAATAGATAACGAAGAAGCTCCGAATCGTGATTTAAGTATCATAACATGGTATCCAACTGATAAATTATAAAAAAAAGAGAAGAAAGAAGGGGTGCACATAGCGTAATTCTGCAAATTATTCCACAATATTTGAATAAAAAGGAAGAAATACACTCACATTTGCAGTGATGTAAAAAGCGCTCATGAAATCAAAGTGACAGGATTACTGATGCCACTGTCACTTTGATTTTATGAGCTTTTTTGCACTACGGTGGTCACATGTGGTGTTGATTATTATTTATCCAACACCATTTCTGATATCCATCATAGGATATCTTTTTTACACATTTTAGCGCTACACTTTTCTCTGTATATATCTTTTCCGAGAAGCCAAACTATCATGCAGTGATGTTCTCCTCAACTCATAATGACACAAGGTAGAACATCTGTATTCTCCCATTCTTATCTTGGTTGGCACAGACTGGTTCCTCCTGTTGACCATTACATCAATATTATCCCCTGTAGTGATGTGGTAGTCAGCAGGAGGGACCATTTAGAGTTGCAGGATACACAGAATGGGCCAGATTCACAGAGAGATACGACTGTGTATCTCCTGATACGCCGTTGTATCTCTGACTTAGGCCGGTCGTATCTATGCGCCTGATTCATAGAATCAGTTACGCATAGATATGCCTAAGATCTGACAGGTGTAACTGTGTTACACCGTCAGATCTTAACTGCATTTTAAAATGGCCGCTGGGGGGGTTTTCACTGATTTACGCTGAGAAATATGTAAATCAGCGAGATACGCCAATTCACGAACGTACGCGGGCCCGACGCAGTGTTTTTACGATGTTTACGTAGCAGTTTTCCTGGCGTATACTTACCCCTGCTTCTATGAGGCGCAGCCAATGTTAAGTATAGCCATCGTTCCCGCGTCCAATTTTTTTTTTTTACGTCGATTCTCAAACCCGATCGTCGCAAGTTACGCTCACGCCGAAACCACTGATGTCCTAGCGACGTCAGTGGGAGCAATGTACGCCAGGAAAATTCACGGATGGCGCATGCACATTTAAATCGGCGCGGGACGCGCCTGATTTAAATAGTACACCCTAGAGAATAAAATGGCGGTCGTTGCAATACTTGTTGTCATACAGTATTTGTGCAGCGGTCATACAAGCGCACTTTTTTTGGTAAAATGTTTGAATTAAAAAATAAGACAACAGAAAAGTTAGCCCAATTTTTTTTACATTTTGTGAAAAATAATGTAATACCGAGTAAATTGATACCCAACATGTCACACTTCAACGTTGTGCCTGCTCGTGGAATGGCGACAAACTTTTACCCTAAAAAATCTCCATAGACGACGTTTAAAACATTCTACAGGTTGCATGTTTTGAGTTACAGAGGAGGTCTAGGGCTAGAATTATTTCTCTAACAATCGCGGCGATACCTCACATGTGTGGTTTGAACACCGTTTTCATATGCGGGCCCTGCTCACGTAGGCGTTCCCTTCTGCGCACAAGCTCATCGGGACGGGGCCCTTTAAAAGATTTTTTTTTCTTATTTATTTAACTTTCTTTTTTTTTTTTTACATTGTTTTTTTTTAAAAAGGTCCTCTTAAATATGAGATCTGGGGTCAAAAAGACCTCAGATCTCATATTTAGACTAAAATGCAATTATGTCATTTTAACCGGTTAAGACCCGGACCATTATGCAGGTTAAGGACCTTGCGATTCAGCACTGCGTCACTTTAACTGACAATTGCGCGGTCGTGCGACGTGGCTCCCAAACAAAATTGGCGTCCTTTTTTTCCCACAAATAGAGCTTTCTTTTGGTGGTATTTGATCACCTCTGCGGTTTTTATTTTTTGCGCTATAAACAAAAATAGAGCGACAATTTTGAAAAAAAATCGATATTTTTTACTTTTTGCTATGATACATATCCCCAAAAAAGATATAAAAAAAGTGTTCTTCTACATATTTTTGGTAAAAAAATCGCAGTAAGCACTTATTGATTGGTTTGCGCAAAATTTATAGTGTTTACAAAATAGGGGATAGTTTTATGGCATTTTTATTAATATTTTTTTTTTCCTACTAATGGCGGCGATCAGCAAATTTTTTTCATGACTGCGACATTATGGCGGACACATTGGACACTTTTGACATATTTTTGGGACCATTGTCATTTTCACAGCGAAAAGTCCTAAAAAATGCACTGATTACTGTGAAAATGACAATGGCAGTGAAGGGGTTAACCACTAGGGGGCGGTGTAGGGGTTAAGTGTGACCTCATGTGTGTTTCTTACTGTAGGGGGGCGGGGCTAGACGTGTGACGTCAGTGATCGTCGTTCCCTTTATCAGGGAACAGACGATCACTGACACTGCTACAGAGAAGAATGGGAAAGGTGTGTTTACACTGACCTCTCCCCAATCTTCAGCTCTTGTGACCCGATCGCGGGACACCCGCGGCGATCGGGTCAGCGGGTCCCGCGGACGTGGTCATGGAGCTTCGGATCGCGCTCGCGACCCATGGCTGGGCTCTTATACGTCCATGTGCCCAGCCGTGCCATTCTGTTGACGTATATAGTCGTGCGGCGGTCCTTAAGTGGTTAATGCAAAAAAATAAATAAAAATCCCTTTAAGAGCATTGGGCGGAAGTAACGTTTTGCCACTTCTGCCCTGCAATGATATGGAGACAGGTGGGGGCCATCTTCCCCTCACTTATCTCCATACCCAGGCAGGGATAGGATCCGATCGCCTTCAATCTCCTGCCGCAGAGACCACTTTTATCTGAAAGCCATCCGCCCGCTCTTGAAAAGGGTACAGAGGGTTATGGTAGTTAGCTGCTACCATAAGAACGGTATTCCTCGCCAAAGTGCGACGTATAACGACAGCGGGCGGTCCGTAAGCAGTTAACCTAAATTTTAATATGCTTAGAATATCTTTAAAAAACTCAACCTGTTATAGGTAGATTCTCATCTGTCACCTAGCTACACTATGAAAATAAAATTGTCAATAACATTACAGAACAGCAACTATGAGTCACAAGGAAAGGGCTTGGCAGATAACAGAAAATTCTATTTCAGGTATCCTTTTTTTTTTTTTTTTTTAACAGACAGTCATTCTTGGATAAAAATATATACGGTATATGCCACTTCTCTAAGCGTCTCTGCTGAGAATACCCATCCTGAGTATTCTGATGGGATATCTAAATTGTATGGCCCATTTGTGTGCAACATAATAAAAAGCTTAGTTAACCCACCTGGCGGTATCCCCGAGCATGACTCGGGGTGGATTTTTTCTGCTATAATCGGTATCCCCGAGTCACGCTCGGGGTAAATATGCAGAGCCTGCAGCGTGCGCTGGCTTACCTTGTCCTGGATCCAGCGATGCCACCGCGCTGTGTGAGCGAGCGGGACCTCGCTCGATTCACACAGCGTCCTCCTGTGCCGCCAATCTCCGTTCCCTGCGACGTTACGACGCACGGGAGCGGAGATCGGCGCCAAATTCAAAAACGTAAACAAACACATTACATACAGTATACTGTAATCTTATAGATTACAGTTCTGTATGTAAAAAATACACACCCCCTTGTCCCTAGTGGTCTGCCCAGTGCCCTACATGTCATTTTATATAATAAAAACGGTTCTTTCTTTCTGCAAACTGTAGATTGTCCATAGCAACCAAAAGTGTCCCTTTATGTCAAAAATGGTTTTAGATCAGCTAGAAAAACGCGATAATAAATTATAATGACTTGCAGAATTGTGCGATAGCGATTTGTGGGGAAATTCGTCATAAAAAAAATAATAATAATGACAGCGACAATTTTGCAACTGAGAAAATTTCAGTGATTTTGATTTGATTACATTATTGAATAATTTTTATTAGAATTATATTATTATTTGTTATAATTATTTATAATTATTTATTATATTATAATTTATCATTTTGTTTTTAAAAAAAATTCATACCCGGGATGCCTATTAGATTCTTGTTTGGTCAGATTTAAGTGAGTTATTCCTAAGAATTGCAGGCCTACAGTATAAAACGCCAAATTTCCTTGCAAATAATTGTACCGCTTTTGGTACGTAATTCCAGACAGAATCATACCGCCAGGGAGGTTAAAAATCTTTTTATTCCCTACAACTTTTGTTACATTACTTAAAGGGGTTGTAAAGGTACAATTTTTTTTGGTAGGACCAAAAGTCCTACCAAATCATCCTGATGGGCAGAAATGAAGGCACGAAGATACCGTTTCACATTCTGGTTGACCCTTTCAGTTCGTCCATTTCACTGCGGGTGAAAGGAGAAGTCCAACTTGAGGCCAGAACCCTCCAGAATCTGCTGTAAACTGAACTCCTCTATCCAAGACAACGTGTGAGGGCATACCATGGGGTTGAAAGATTTCCCTAATGAAGATGGAGGCCAAAGTGACAGCAGAGGGTAGTCCTGGAAGTGAAATTAAGCGATACATTTTAGAAAACCTGTCCGCAACCACGCAGATAATAGTAGAGCCCGCTGAGGGGGGTAGTTCGGAGATAAAGTCCATGGTGGTGCAATGTCAAGGTACAGATAGAGATAAAAGGAGATCGTGAGGAGCAGACGTGGAGGATTTAGACTGCACACAAATGGAGCAAGCCTAAACATATTCTTCAACATTCTGCCACCAGTAGTAATGCTGCAGGAAGGTACAGGTGCGTTGCACACCAGGATGTCCTGAGAGTTTAGCGTCATGTGCCCATTTGAGAAGCTTGAAGCAAAGGGAGGGCATCACAAAGGTCTTTCCGGGCAGGATATGTGAAGATGGGTGGAAGCCAGGATGCAATAGGCGGGAATAATGTGTTCTGGTTCGACATGACACTCAGAGCCAGCAATGTCAAATGATTTGGACAAGGCATCAGCACGAGCATCTTTAGAACCGGCCCGGAAGGCAATGTCAAAATTAAACCTGACAAAGAAGAGAGCACATAATGCTTGCCATTCAATCGTCAGGCGGATTGCAGATGGTGGAGGTTTTAATGATCGGTATACATCAGGATACAATAAGGAGAGCCCTCCAGTAGATGTCGCCATTCTTGCAGTGCCAGTTTAATAGCCAGAAGTTCCTGATACCCTATAGTGTAATTTCTTTCCGCATCAGAAAACTTCTTAGAGAAGAAGGCACAAGGACGGAGCTTACTGTCATGCATTTGGAGGGTGAAGCATCTACCTCCATGAAAAAAAGTCTGGAGAATGTCCAGACGTTTGAGAATATATGCAGAGAGGAAGGCCGTTTTGAGCTTGTGGAAAGCCTCAACTGCTTCAGGAGGCCAAGTTCTGGCATTAGCGCCCTTTTGGGTCAAAGAAGTGGTTGGGGCCACCAAATTGATAAACCCCAAGAACAGCTAGCTGCGTAACATTTAAACCAGAAGGCTAAGGCCTGTTGGAGGTGGCCTGAAGTTTGTCAGGATCCATAAGCAGCCCTTTATCTGTGACTATGTAGCCTAGGAAAGGAACCTGGGTTTGCTCGCAGAGGCACTTATCTAACTTTGCATACAGGCGGTGGTCCCAAAGACGTAGAAGAACCGTACATGCTGACTAGGGGTGTTCAAAACTGGAGAAAAGATGAATATGTCATCCAGATACACAATGACATGTATAGGAAATCAGAAAAAATTACATTAACACGTGGCATTACACAAAGCAAAGGGCATTACAAGATATTCATAGTGCCCATCTCTGGTGTTAAAAAGCAGAATCCTAGATTGTATGCTCCACGGAGGTCTAAATTAGAGAAAATTTGAGCATCTCGTAGTCTGTCAAAAAAATGGTGATGGCATTGAGACCTCTATAATCATTGCAGATCTGGAGTGTACATCCTTTTTCCCCACAAAGAAGAAGCCAGCCCCAGCAGGATAATTGGATTTACAAAAAAATCCTTTCTGCAGATTTTCCTGGACCTACTTGGACATGGCTTGAGTCTCAGGGATGGAGAGAGGGTAGACTCAACCTCAGGGTGGCCTAGTCCCAGGTTGGAGATCAATTGCACAACCTAGACCCAAGAGTTTCCCAGGCGGACAGGACAGGACTTTATTATATGACCATCAGCTCCGCAATGCCACGTACAGACGATCGGAAATTCCGACAACAAAACCGTGGATTTTTTCCGACAGATGTTGGCTCAAACTTGTCTTGCATATACACGATCGCACAAATGTTGTCGGAAATTCTGAACGCCAAGAACGTGGTGATGTACAAGACGTACAACGGCACTATTAAAGGGAAGTTCAATACCAGTCGTGTTAGTAGAAGTTTGGTGAGAGAAGATTTTTAGCCTTGTGCTTTTCAGTCTGTTACAACGTGACAAATGTGCTATCTCCATTACAAACGCTAGTTTTACCAGACTAAGCATGCGTGGAATTTTGTGTGTCGGAATTGTCAACACACGATCGGAATTTACGAGAACTTATTTTGTTGTCATAAAATTTGAGAACCAGCTCTCAAATTTTTGTTGTTGGAAATTCCGACAGCAAATGTCCGATGGAGCCTACACACGGTCGGAATATCCGATTGTGTGTATGCGGTATAAGGGTGATCAGGCCATCCAGGGTGGTTGTCATAGTTCTGACAGCTAGTTCATCCTTAATACGATCTACTAGTTCCTGCCAAAAGGTTGCAGAAAGGGCCTCATTATTCCATGCCAGTTCTGAAGCCAAGGTGCGAAACTGCGTATTGACCAACAGTCATGTTTCCTTGACGAAGTCGAAGAAGAGTTACAAAAGCGGATGAGGCCCTGCCAGTTACATCAAAGGTGTCACGGAAAGCTTTTAGGAAGGCCGGGAGACTAGAAATAGTAGGATCTTGCCTCTCCCGAAGCCAGAGCCTCTCCCGAAAAGAGTGAAATCATGTACGCCACCTTGGAACGTTCAGTAGGAAAATAATGGCCCGCTAGCTCAAATTGGATCAAGCACTGATTGATGAAGCCCAGACAAGCTTTAGGATCACTAGAGAAGGGTGTTCAGAGTCCAAGCAGCAGACAAAAGGAAATCCAGAAGACAAGCCAAGGTCAGGGTGGGCAGCAAACAAGCACAGACGGTAAACAAAGCTGGGGTTGGTACACAGGTAGTCAGACACAGTATAGACAAGAGGTATGAAAGAGGTCAAACGGGTACCTCTTTGGTAACTCTTGTTTTCAAAGCACAGATGGGATACATAAGGCCATATTTAGCATCAGGCACAGTTGGCACATGCCTATGGGCAGAAAGGCAAACAGGCGGCTTTTCCTTGTAAAATGCTGGCTGCACACATTGTTTGCACCATTAGTAGGAATAGTCATGTCATATGAGGTTGTGTATCCAATGTCTCAACCTTCTAAGCCAAGTCAGAACCAAGAAATAGAGGAACTGTTCTGTTTTAAGAGGGTATTCTAGGTAGTATAGGCTTGCAAATGCATGATAATTCAATTTAGCATATACAGCATGCAAAGCATTTTTTATAAACCACTTCAATAACCGCCCATAGTCAAATGACGTCCACAGATGGGATCTCCCATCCTGGGTGGACATCATATGACGTCCTGGGCTTCCTGGCCGTGGCACGCGCCCGCAGCATCACTTGGGACCCGGTGCATGTTCCCACGGCAGCGATGTCCGCCGATGCGCATGCCCAGCGGCCGCGATGGCCACCGGGCACCTGCGATTGCCCATGATTACAGCAGGACCGTGGATCTGTGTGTGTAAACACACAGATCCACGTTCTGTCAGAGGTGAGGAGACCGATGTGTGTTCCCAGTACAGAGGAACACTGATCGGTCTCCTCCCCTTGTGAGTCCCCTCCCCCTACAGTTAGAATCACTCACTAGGGAACATATTTAACCCCTTCAGCGCCCCCTAGTGTTAACCCCTTCCCTGCCAGTCACATTTACACAGTAATCAGTGCAATTGTATAGCACTAATCGCTGTATAATTGTGAATGGTCCCAAAAATGTGTCAAAAGTATCCGATATATCCGCCGCAATGTCACGGTCATAATAAAACTCGCAGATCGCCGCCATTCATAGTAAAAAAAATAAAAAAAAATAAAAAATACAATAAATCTATCCCCTATTTTGTAGACGCTATAACTTTTGCGCAAACCAATCAATATACGCTTATTGCAATTTTTTTTTACCAAAAATATATAGAAGAATACAAATCGGCCTAAACTGAGGAAAACATTTTTTTTTTTAATTGTGATATTTATTAAATCAAAAAAGAAAAAAATATTGTGTTTTTTTCAAAATTGTCGCTCTTCTTTTGTTTATAGCGCAAAAAATAAAAACCGCAGAGGTGATCAAATACCACCAAAAGAAAGCTCTATTTGTGGGAGAAAAAGGACGTAAATTAAGTTTGGGAGCCACGTCGCACGACCGCGCAATTGTCATTCAAAACGCGACGCGAAAAATTGGTCTGGGCAGGAAGGGGGTGAAAATGCCCTGTATTAAAGTGGTTAAAAGGGTAAGGAACTTTATTTGTTAAAGCAAAGCAGATGTGGAATTGTTACTCATTGCATTTAGATTTTTTTTTTTTTAACAATAAACTCTGTTTGCTTAGTATGGGCAACAGCCCCACGTCTGTTCAGGTTTCATGTAACATTCAGGTGTCCAGGAGAGTAAAAGGGTGAAGAAATGTGCCAGTGCTGCCATCTTGTGGAAATTATAAATTATAACATATAAATCCATATACACATATATATATTTGTAGAACTTTAGTGCAGGGGTCTCAAACAGGCTGGATTTGTAGCTGTAGTTTTCCAATAACTTAAAACTTTTTATTGTTTTTCAGAGTGTTCTTTAACAAAAAGGCAGGACTGGAGCCTATAGACACAAAGCTTTAAACTAGTCTATTAGATTGTAAGCTCTTCTGAGCAGGGCCCTCTTAATCCTCTTGTATTTTATTGTATTGTAACTATATTGTCTCCCTTTTATATTGTAAAGTGCTGCGTAAACTGTTGGCGCTATATAAATCCTGTATAATAATAATAATAATAATAATAGTCATACACAACTCAAAAATCAATTGATTTCTCAATCCAAGCTAATCAAGCTATTATATTCAGGCAGCAAAGGCACCCATGACTGCCTCAATATAATATAATCTAATAGGATGCAGTCACTGTTTGGCCAATCATGTTACACCTAGCTCAGTCATGTTTTAAATTGACTTTTGCTGAGCTGGGTGCTTGCAGGGTCACCCATGACTGAAATGTAAGCCATATGGCAGCACAGTGACCTAGAAGTTAGCACTTCTGCCTTGCAGCACTAGGGTCATGGGTTCAAACACCAGCCATGACACTACCTGCATGGAGTTTGCATGTTCTTCCTGTGCTTGTGTGGGTATAATGGGGTCTCTACCCTCACTCCAAGGACACACTGGTCATTTGAATGGTCCTGGTATGTGTATGTATGCGAGTGAGGTATGAAAATTGCTAGTGCTGTATAAATACCTGTAATAAAAAATATATATGGCCAGCTATAGGCACCCAATGTAACACCTCTTTGCTAGAATCACTATTTATATAGCCAATAACTATAGTGAAATAGACATGTCTACTATGACTAGCAGTAAGTCTGGCACTTGCATCAACACCAATTTTGGTTCCAGTTGGTGAGCAAAACTCAGAGTTTGCACATCCCATTTCCCCCCCGTTTTTATGGTTAGGGGTTCTATCACCCAACTTGTTAAAAGCCTTCCTATTACTCAGACCTACAAGTAGAGATATCATTCACTTTGCAATTTTCCAGAACTATGCACCCATGCTTTGACATGGGAGGAAGAAGACACTAGAGCTCTTCATATCTGTTTCCAAATGGCACTGACTTATGAAATAAGCATACCTTCATAATGTCACTGACACCACACTATACCATGGAGCCAAACGATAAAGATACTAAGCCAACAAATAAACAAAAAGAGGATGTTTCTGATCTGGTCCCCTGGCAAGTTATGCACAGATCAATTCATATGTCGAATGATTGTACATATAACTATAACATATAGAAACATTCATCACAACTTTAAAGTGTACTTGTGACATATAAAAACCTGAAAATCAAACCAATGGGATGTACACTAAACAACTCTAGGTGCCCTCTTGCATCCTTATTGGGTTACCGGAGGTCTCTAGAAACACAAAAACCTGTTGAATAATGCAACCATAACTAACATGGTCATACCATGACGTGCCTCTTTCCACCACTGAGTTTTTTAATTGACTCTTTATCAATACTGAGTTTGCCAATTGGCCCTCTTTCCCCATCTAGTTTTCTAATTGGTCCTCTTCCACCACTAAGTTTCTCAATTGGCCCTCTTCCACCACCTAGTTTCTCAATTGGCCCTTTTCCGCCACTGAGTTTCCCAATTGGCCCTCTTCTGTCACCAAGTTTGCTAAATGGTCCCCTTCCACCACTGAGTTTTCTAACTGGCCCTCTTCCACCACTTAATTTCCCAATTGTCCCTCTTCCACCACTGAGTCTCCCGATTGGCCCCCTTCCACCACTGAGTTTCCCAATTGGCCCTCTTCCACCACCTAGTTTCCCAATTGGGCCTTTTCCACCACTTAGTTTCCCAATTGGCCCTTTTACACCACTTAGTTTGCCAATTGGCCCTCTCCCACAACTTAATTTCCCAATTGTCCCTCTTCCACCACTGAGTTTCCCAACTGACCCCCTTCCACCACTGAGCTTTCTAACTGGCCCTCTCCCACCACTTAATTTCCCAATTGTCCCTCTTCCACCACTGAGTTTCCCAATTGGCCCTCGTCCACCACTGAGTTTCCCAATTGGCCCTCTTACACCACTGAGTTTCCCAATTGGCCCTCTTACACCACTGAGTTTCCCAATTGGCCCTCTTCCACCACTGAGTTGCCAATCTTCCACCACTGAGTTTGCTAACTGGCCCTCTTCCACCACTTAATTTCCCAATTGTCCCTCTTCCACCCCTGAGTTTGCCAATTGAACCCCTTCCACTGCTGAGTCTCCCAATTGGCCCCCTTCCACCACTGGGTTTCCCAATTGGCCCCCTTCCACCACTGGGTTTCCCAATTGGCCCTCTTACATTACTGAGTTTCCCAATTGGCCCTCTTCCATTACTGAGTTTCCCAATTGGCCCTCTTCCACCACTGGCCTGGTCATGAAGGGGGCGCTAAATCTTCTGGGGCTGAAGTGGTTAAATATGGAACCACATATCGATATCCATGTAAGGTTTGACATTTGTTATTTCTTCCCTATCACAAATGGCAATACGCAAATGTGTTTTTTTTTTATATATAAATTTGAAAAAATATACCTGGTAAATATGGACATTAATCCAAGTCTCACACACACACTGATTCTCTGCAGGAAGTATCTTACACACTTACATTTCTGAGTCTTCAGAAAAATTAGTCTCTTCAGGAAGCCTGGTTCCAATATTCAATAAAATAATAAACGCCACCCTAGGGTAGCAGGAAATAATGTTGTATGGGACGCACATCCGCAGTGACAAGCGCTCTGCAATTGGCACAAGCTGAGTTCATTTCCAAGGCAATAACGGATATCACAAATCAACTGGCATTAAACCTTTTGCGATGCCCAGATGACACGTAGCAGTGTCAGTATGAGTCACCTAACTATCCCCTATTTTGTAGACGCTATAACTTTTGCGCAAACCTAAATTGTAAAAAGACAGATTAAAGAAAAAAAAAAGTTTTATATTTTGTTATAAAATTTAGCAAACAGGTCATTTTTATCCTTCATTGATGTACGCTGATGAGGCTGCACTGATGGGTACCGATAGGCCGCACTGATGGGCACTGAGAAGGTGGCACTGGTGGGCACTGATAGGCACCACTGGTGGGCACTGAGAGGTGGCACTGGTGGGCACTAAGAGGTGACACTGATGGGTGGCACTGAAGGGCATTGATAGGTGGCACTGGTGGGCACTGAGAATTGGCACTAATAGGTGGCACTGATAGGTGGCAGTGATGGGCACTGATAGGTGGCAGTGATGGGCATGGATGGGTGGTAATAATGGGCACTGATCAGCACTGGTAGGTGACACTGATAGGCAGCACTGCAAGGTGGCACTGATGAGGCACTGATTGGCACTACTGGTGGGCATTGATAGGTGGTACTCATGGGTATTGATAGGTGGCACTGTTTTGCACTGGTGGGCACTGGCAGGTTGCATTGGCAGATAGTACTGGCAGGCGGTACTGCTGGTCACATATGAGGCGGATGTGCCGCTTCCTCTTTGGGACCGATGTCCCTTGCACAAAAGCCGGTGATCAACTTTTTTTTCTCCTCACACTATCAGCGTGAGGAAAAAAAAAAAGATTACCAAGCTTTTGTTAACATCACGTGATCAGCTGTCATTGGCTGACAGTTGATCACACCGTAAGGGGCCAGGATCTGTGATCACCGGAGTCTCAGTGACTCTGTAATCACAGCGCACGCTGACCACAGAGCGTGCAAAAGGGAGGATGTCTATTGACGGCCTCCCGACAAAGAAGATCCGCGCTGTAGCCATTATTATGCTATAGCACGGATAGGAAGTGGTTAAAGTTGCATGACAAGTCGTTCCTAGGGTTGGCACCTCATCCCTTTAAAACCAAACACATATTAATTACACAGATTCTGTGGCTGATTAAGGAGGTAATTAAATTCCCTTGGTGCCTTCTCTGCATTCAATTGGCCTCAGAACCTGTGTAATTTATATGTGTTCGGGTTCAAAGGGATGAGGTGGCAAATCTAGTCGTTCCCCATGTTTTCCATAGATACCCATTCATATATGTGCAACGTAAAGTTGCAGCAACTTCAAAGTAGTTTATGTACTACTTTGGTCCGACTTTCATGCAACTTGAGGGCCATAAACTTCAATGGTAACCCTCAGAAGTTGCATGAAAGTCCTACCTGAATGTTATACAATGGAACTTGTGTGCAACAGTTGTCCATTATCACTGGTCAAATGTCAAAGTCGTATCCAAGTTGCACCCATCCAAAGTTGTGTCAAAGTTGCACTCCAAAGTCAGCGCATTTTTTCGAGCTGTACAAGCTTCACTTTGTAAAGAATACCCATTTATTAGACTTTTTCCTGTGCTGATCGAATGTTTTTCATTGGTTAAAAACAGAAAATACTTTTTGTTCTTTTTTGCTGCACGGCCCCTCTGGGTATTCCCGAACTCTCTATTCTTTTAACATCACTATGTTAAAAGTTCAAAAAGAAAAGGAAATAAAAAAAACTGTGCGGGATACAGAGACTTCCTAGCCCTTGGAGCTAATTGCTTGAGCTACATCCCGTGGGCCGGATTCAGATACAAGATACGCCGGCGTATCCCCTGATACGCCGTCGTATCTCTGAGTGCGGGAGGTCGTATCTATGCGCCTGGTTCAGAGAATCAGTTACGCATAGATTTCCCTAAGATCCGACAGGTGTAAGTGTCTTACACCGTCGTATCTTAGGCTGCATTTTCAGGCTGGCCGCTAGGTGGCGCTTCCGTATGTTCACGCAAGGAATATGCTAATTAGGTAGATACGGCGATTCAGAAACGTACGTCCCGCCGGCGCATTTTTTTACGCCGTTTACGTTAGGCTTTTTTCGGCGTATACCGTAGTTACCCCTGCTATATGAGGCGTAGCTAATGTTAAGTATGGCCATCGTTCCCACGCTGAGTTTTGAAATTTTTATGTCGTTTGCGTAAGTCGTTCGCGAATACGACTTTAAGTCATTTACGTTCACGTCGAATCCAATACGTCCTTGCGGCGTAATTTGGAGCAATGCACACTGGGATATTTTACGGACGGGGCATGCGCCGTTCCAAAAATACGTCAAAAACGCGGGGTCAAGTACAATTTAAATAAAACACGCCCCCAACATCCCCATTTGAATTAGGCGGCCTTACGCCGCAACACATACGTTACGCCGCCGTAACTAAGGGCGCAAGTTCTTTCTGAATACAGAACTTGCGCCCAAAATTACGGCGGCGTAACGTATCTGAGATACATTACGCAGGGCGGATAGATACACCATTGTATCTGAATCCAGCCCCATGTGTTTATACCATTGATGCCAAAGAGATGTCAGTGTACAGAATTTTGTATGCGGAGAAGGTCCACTGTATGTTCAATATTGTTGTGGTTTCACTGTATCTAAATAAAGAATTGGAAAAAAAAAAGAAAATACTGAGTTTTGTCACTAGATGCTAGGTATTATTATTATTATGGTGATAGTATTATTAGGACACTCATGTGGTACTTAGTGCCATTCAGTGACCAAATACAATATTTTCTGTTTTAAATCAATGGAAAACATGCATCCAGCACAGGAAATAGACTGAAAACATTCGTTTTTTGCCACATTTTCCCAGAATGAATGTATTTGCACAGGATGAATGCACTTGCACTTTTAATGGGCAAATTGGTATGCATTTTAATAAAATTTTTATAAATACACCACTGTCAGTGCGTACATATTTTTACAAAAGAAAAAGTTCCCCACTCTGATGCTTTTACATTTCAAGGAATACTAAATCTGGTCATGGACTAAACTTTTTTTAGAAGTCACTGAAGCACGAGATTGGCTTTTTGTTGTTTCTGTTCTGTGGACATTTTTATTGATTTTGTGAATAAGTTCAGAGCTTTATCTAGGTCAGTGGTTCTCAACCTGGGGGTCGGGACTGACGATTTGCCAGGGGTCACCAAATCCTGGGCTGTTCCTGAAGCCCGCGCTGCTCTCCCAGCCTTTTCGCAGCCACCCAGCAGGGCTGTTCCTGAAGCCCGCAGCCACCCATTCAGTTCACGGCATGGCTGGGAGGCAGAGACTAGAGGTCAGATGACTGGTGAGGAATGTGAAGTGTGAAAGGCTGGAGGAGACCCTTTCTCCTGATTTCGGCATAGGTGTCACTGCTACGAGACACCACAAAGCCGGAGACACAGTAAGTAACACTACCTGTGATTATAGTTGCCGTTATAAGTCCCCACTACAGTTCTCAGATCAGCAGATGACCTTGATCAAGAGCACCTAAGTTGGCCGATCAGAACTCCTCCCAGCATTGTCACTAGAGGTGCACTGAAATGGAAATTTCAGAAACGAAACCGAAATAAAAAAAAATGTCAGACCGAAACCGAAAATTGCTTTTCTTTTTTTTTTAATAATTGTATTAAACAGTACAGTCGGATTGCAAAAATGTATGGAGCATCCTATCAAAGTACTTTTTTTATTTTTGTAGAATTTTCTTATTTTTAATATTATTTTTCTTATTCTTTACTTTTTAATTACTTATTTTACTAATTTAATTATTATTTCTATTTTTTTTTACACTTAACTTTATTGCTATCACACAGGAGAAAATAATTCCCTATGTGATAGCAATTGGAGGTGACAGGTTCTCTTTATTAACCCTGTCACCTCCAAAAACAGGAGTACATTGGCGGCAGGGACAGGAGCCAGACTAGGCAGCCGGGGAGGAGGGGGGGGGGGGGGACAGAGTGCCGAAGATAGAGTCAAGGGGTCACAGCACTAGAAAGGTTGAGAACCACTGATCTAGGTGATTCCACTTTGATCGCTTGTTTGTCGTCTACTCCAAACTTGTATATATTATACATCAGACTTATCTGTATTCCCATTTGATCCTCACATTAGATGATTTGTGCTGCCATATAATGTGCTATCGCTCAAGGAAAAACTACTAATAGATGGAAATCTTCTGCTGAAGAGATGAAAAGAAATCATTACTTTTCGTACAAAGAACGCCATACAGCTTGTTTGTTGCTGAGGGGCCCGCCATGTAACCGCACGGCGTACCAAAAGACGCCCGAGAGTACGCAATCTGGTGCTCACATAAACTCATAAAGGAAAGGTCTGCCAGCCGCGCAGATCTCAGCTCTGCTTTTTTATCACAAGATTATCAGAAGATGAAGGAAATATATAAAGCACAGCCTTCTTAGGAGAATGAAAAACACAAATCCTGGGATTTAAATAGCAACAGAAGTCAACAAGTAGAACTATTCAGAGATTTGTTAGCCACAGGGAAGGCTTGACATCAAACGTCTATGGGCACAGAAAATCTGGCCCTTTAAACCTTAAGCTGACTATACACTAGTAGAATGTTGTTAAAAAAATGTAGTTTTAAGAACATTCGCTCCATTTTATAATCGTTAGTGGGGTCAAATCGGCGTTCATTTTATGACCACAGCAAGGGAAAAATTTGAAAAGGAACAGGATGGAATTTTTTTGTCAAATTAATGAATTTTATCAACAGTGAATGTGGTTTACATTCAGAAAAGTCAATTCACTCCAAAATTGAAAGTAGAACTGTGACGGTATCGGTATGATATCCCCGTCAACGTTCCCTTCTTCCCATAACGAAAATCACCCCAATATTCCACGAGGAGGGATATCCCTGGAATCGCCCAGAAAGCCACACATGAGACCAGCTTACTGCTTGAACAACACAGACTTTAATGTTATAACACACAGCTTATATGTCATTTCCAAAACTGTTACAATGACAAATCTCCGCCCCCCTCACACTGGGGCTTCCATACAGATTATAGGTAGACACGACGGGGCCGATGCTGAAACACATTTTCTTTAGACAATGACATCAATGACGCTGAGCACTAGCTGTACTGAATACATCAACCAGACCGCTCGACCCCGCATATAGAGACATAATTACCACAATGAAGCAATCAGAATAATTAACACAAGCCACTTAAACCCAGCTCTCCTTCACACAACACAATAGATCAATTAACCTTTAGAAATAGTGAGGGGACATTAGCACATCAATAACCTGGCTAGCAGGGAGCAGTAAACTGAGACATATAGGCAAATGTATCACAATGGCCCCCCTTTTGCTCCCTGCTCCGGCAAACCCGGTTGGACCTTCCCTGGTCCAGTAGGGTTGACGGGTTCAGAGCTATTAGTCAGAGGTTAACTCCGTTTGGCATGACTGACCTCCCTTGGCAACTGCTTCAGACTCAGGTATGTCACCGGGTCGTCAGATCACACGCCGGTCAGTCCCCAAGTCTTTGTGCGATCTGCAAAGTCACCAGAAGTCAGTGTGAAGACAGCGAATGGGTCTGTGCGCCGCCGTCTAGGTGTCCCGCTATGGGAGGGGGCAGGTTATGGCTCTGAAGTGACAATCCCAGGAGATTCATAAAAAGAAAAAGTTATATTTGTTGAAATGCTGTAGCACTGGTGCTCAGAGTCCGGGGGGGAAGAGGGGACTCAGAGCCCCATAAGGTCAGCCACCCCCTGCTCCCTCCGCAGCCGCCGGTTCTCCTCTTTGAGCTTCTCCAGCTCCATCTCCAGTTCATGGAGCCTGGGGGGGTCAGCCCGCTGTGACCTCAGGTGGTTGTTCTCCTCCTCCATGCGGCTTATCCACTCCTCCAGCTCTATGTACTCACGGATCAGATCCTGCTTGCTCATGTCCTGCAGGCTTTCCACGTGGTCCTTCATCATCAGGAACTGGGTGGTGGTGTAAGGGGCCACCGGTGGGCCCTTGGCGAACATCTCGGCCCGCATCTGGGGCGCCCGCTGCGATTCCATCTCCTCCAGTCGCTTCTTCTCCTCCCAGGTCCGCTGGTTATATGACTTCCAGGACCTCTTCTTCTTGGAGGGTAGCTGGCGGTGCCTCTTTCTGCCCAGCTCCCTCCAAGGCCCCTCCGGCTCATGGCTGTCGCCCATGACCAGCTGACAATGGTGTTCCCTGTTGTCCGTAATAACAGATTGTACCATGAGGGCTTCGTAAGGGGTGCCCAATGGTTCTTCCTGACCCAGCTCCTGGGGATCCCAAGCCGAGTCTACACAATGGGCTGCTGCTGGTGAGCGGTACCCAGGTTGAGACCAATTTGACCTGGTGTTGTCATTCATGGGGCAATTCTGCTTGAAGTGACCCAACTGTTTGCACCGGAAGCAGCGTTGTTCGTTGTCCTCCTGGCGTGGGTAGCGAGGGCTATATGTCATCGGTCTGTTAGGCGGTTGGTATCTAGCGGCTGGTGGGTGTGAGGGCGCCGTTGGTTGTGGGGGTTGTACCCGTGGTGTGACCTGGTTTGTCTTGCGAGTATCCGCATATTCATCCGCCAACTTCGCGGCCTCTGGTAGAGTCATGGGCCTGCGATCTCTCACCCAATCCTTGACGTCCGTCTGGATGTGATTGTAAAATTGCTCCAGGAGCATTAGTTGCAAAATGTCCTCTGCGGTGGTGGCCTGGCTGCTGTTAACCCAGTTAGAGGCCGACAGGGACAACTGGCATGCCCATTCTGCGTAAGAGTCTTTCGTGGTTTTGCGTGAGTCCCTGAACTTCTGTCGGTGGGACTCTGGAGTTACCGCATAACGAGCCAGGAGCACTTCTTTAACCCTGGCGTAGCTATGGATATCCTGATCTGGCACGGTCCGGAAAGCATCAGAAGCTTTGCCTGACAGTTTGCCTGACAATATTGCAACCCACTCTCTTCTAGCTATTCGGTGCAGGTTACATTGTCGCTCAAAATCCGCCAGGTAGTTATCAATTTCACAGTCCTTTTCATCAAAAGCTTTAAAAGCGCTAAACGGAATCTTCCTTGCGTCTGCTGTGCTGTACTCACTGTTCGGAGAAGGTGCGGCTGCTTGTTGGACTGCTGCCAGTTTTAACTGTAGTTCTGCGTCCCTTATTTGTTTATCCTTCTGTAGTTCTGCGTCTCTTATTTGTTTATCCTTCTGTAGTTCTGCGTTTACTAACAGGTCCATCACTTTCAGCACCACATCCGGCGTTGGGTTCGGGCCGAACCACGCTAGATTCTCTCTCATTAGCTTGTTGGCTGGCGATTCCTCCTCCTGAATCACTGGTGTATCCATCTCTTGTACTGCTGGCGTTGCTGCAATCCCGTCCTCCTGGTCTATCTCCATTGATTCCGCTATGATGACCCGCTTGGTTTTGTTGCTAGAAATCCTTCCAGTAGTTCTTCCAGTGTCTGCTTGGAATCCGGGTGTGAAGGAGAGTAGAAGGGAAGATCCCGCTGCTGCCAACCAATTGTGACGGTATCGGTATGATATCCCCGTCAACGTTCCCTTCTTCCCATAACGAAAATCACCCCAATATTCCACGAGGAGGGATATCCCTGGAATCGCCCAGAAAGCCACACATGAGACCAGCTTACTGCTTGAACAACACAGACTTTAATGTTATAACACACAGCTTATATGTCATTTCCAAAACTGTTACAATGACAAATCTCCGCCCCCCTCACACTGGGGCTTCCATACAGATTATAGGTAGACACGACGGGGCCGATGCTGAAACACATTTTCTTTAGACAATGACATCAATGACGCTGAGCACTAGCTGTACTGAATACATCAACCAGACCGCTCGACCCCGCATATAGAGACATAATTACCACAATGAAGCAATCAGAATAATTAACACAAGCCACTTAAACCCAGCTCTCCTTCACACAACACAATAGATCAATTAACCTTTAGAAATAGTGAGGGGACATTAGCACATCAATAACCTGGCTAGCAGGGAGCAGTAAACTGAGACATATAGGCAAATGTATCACAAGAACTATAGGCAAAACCCTTTTTTTTCCATTTTGGATAGGGTAAGGGAGGGTTATAACCTCTGTCAGATTTTTTTTTTTGCCATGTGTGACCCTTTGGGGATATTTACCTTCACTTCCCTGTCCCACAGCCAAAACAGGAAGTGAGAGGAAATACCTGCAACTAGTGGCCCCAAAATTTGTCATTTTCTTTTACCTTCACTTTTGGGGATACATTGGATGGGGTAGAAGGGTTATGGGATGCCCAACTTGACTGAAACAATGGATGGGGACAACTTCCTTCCTATGTACAAAATCCTGGACTGTTCTCCCTTCTGGCCTCCAACAGTCTTTAATGATCAAAAGCAAATGTCCTTTGAGGACTAGGGGCCGTCAGCCTCTTAGAAAATAGCACAAACTGTTGTAACCTGCATACAGGAGTATCTCCTCTCCTCTGTAGAACTGCTAATAGCTCTACTGCCTGCTGGAACTACAAGCCCACCTGGCTGCTTGTCCACCAGCCCACCTGGCTGCTTCAAAGATCTCTCAGGGCAAGGAATAGGAAGGGTTAAAAGGGTTGTAAAAGTTTTTTCACCTTAATGCATTCTATGCATTAAGGTGAAAAAACATCTGTGCATTAGCGCGCCCCCCCCCCCCCGATCCCCCCTTTACTTACCTGACCCCTCGAAAGTCCCGTGCCGTGAACGAGCAGTCTTCTCGGCCGTCTTCTCGGCTCATTCATTGGTTGATTGAAAGCAGCACAGCCATTGGCTTGCACTGCTGTCAATCACATCCAATGACGCGGTGCGCCGGGGGCGGGGCCGAGTGATACAGTGAGAGGCTATGGCTGCCGGTTGTATCACAGGGTCTTGCCCACAAGGACTCAAAACCATGCGAGAGAGCTTGCATGAAGGTGTTGAGTCCTTGCGAGGAGGAGCCAAGACAGCCGCCGAGGGACCCCAGAAGACGTGGATCGGGGCCACTCTGTGCAAAACGAGCTGAACAGTGTAGGTAAGTATAACATGGTTGTTATTAAAAATATATATATATATATATATCTTTAGTGACCATTTAAGTACAATGCTGTCTTCCTGAAAGCTTGCTACTTGTGGCAGTCTCTCCCCTTGTGAGTCCCTGGGTTTGCCGATGTACACATTCTGTCCTCTTTGCTCCCTGCTGCTCCTAGGCAAAACTCCTTACCAAACCGTAATGCTGTCAGGATCTTCTCAAGCCTGCCGGAGCCCAGACCCAGGGGTCCCTCATAGGCCACTGACAGACTCCTCGGCACTCCATCTTCCACCTCACTTCCCTGCTGGCTAGGCTCTGTCATATTTAAGGGCTTATCACTCCACCCTGCCAGGACATTCTACTTGGGGATTGGTCAGACTCCCTTGAGAATGCAAATCAGGTCTTGCTGACCTACGCCCACTAACTTCTAGAAGTTTCCCCCAACTTCCAGATCCAGGGGAACGTACCAGAGACCTGCCTTTGTCGAACCATCCAGCCTGACCTGCAGTAACCCTGACCCAATTTATGATTGATAGTTTACCATAAGTCATAACACACTAGAGGGTACTACAAATTCATATGCAAGAAAAATGTATTTAAATAAAGTGCAGCATGCTGCATTTTTTGCATGTATCATGTAAAAAATCATAAATAATGCCTAAAAAACGTACCATAAATGTGAAGCAAACTCATTACAAATGCATGTAAACTTGCATGTGGAACGGTAAATGCACTGCAACGCGCATAAATGCAAGAGTCAAAATAGTCAGCTGAAGTTTTCCTTACAAAAATGTTTAGTGAAGTTTAAAAAAAGTATTGAAGCGCATTTTGAAATGCAAGGCAGCACGTCAATACACAATTACACATGCGTTTAATTCGCTTAACGCACACATTCCGGTGAGAATGGACCATTTGGATAAAGTGAAAAAGTCTCCTTGGCAATTTGGATTTGGTTTGGTATTTCCCTTTAAACCTATGTGAAAACTGCTGTATTTTTTTTTCTGAATTTTTTGAGGGGTGTTGCTGAAGGGTTACATGAACTGGTCCCCCCACGCGTCTTTTGGGAACTCCATTGTCCGGAACAGATGTTATAGCAGAGGTTCCACTTCCTGACAACCTGCAGAGCTGAACTTTTAATTGTCAGAAGGCTAGACCACCCTGTCTGAGATCAAGATATACCAGATGAGGTCACTTACCTCTGTAAGTATTCAGAACAGACAGTTCTTCATAACAGCACATTTAAAATCTGACCAATAAAACCAGTTAAATTAAGCGTGTGTTGCCTATTGTTGTGATGTTACATGTGAATATGATTCAGAGTATTAGCGGATTCCACATTTGACACTGCGCAGTATATTCAGGATGCCAGTAAAATGTGTGTGGGTGTGCGGGCATCAAAGGTCTTATGAATGACATGGAAGACCTCCAATTAATATGCCAAGCAAGATCAAACTGTTTGTTATTCCAGGTCTCTGAGGACCTGAAAAAAAAAAAACAATTTGGCAGAAAATTAAGATTGCTCATTCTGAATAAACCTGGCAGTGTTAAATGTGATACTCTCTAATGTTCTGGATTATTGCCATAAAAAAACATAAACAACTATATCAAACCCCCAGGGCCACAAAAGATATATACCACATTTATTGGCGCTGCCTTGGAGGGGGCAGGACGAGCACCATGAGATTACATGAAGAGAATCTCCTATTTACTCAGCAGCGTCTGTATTGGAAGTCCCGTCTCCTGGGATGCCATTGGACGACTGTTCTATCTATATAAGGAGGCGGGACTTTGTATTAAAGAGGCCACAGAGTAAACAAGAGATTCTCCTGTTTGTAATCTGTTGGCACTCGTCCCCACCCCCCCTCTGCCCTCCGAGGCTGCATATGGGCATTGATCAGGCTGCACCGATGGCAATGGTAAGGCTGCATTCAAGGCACATGTGAGGCTGCATTTATGGCACATGTGAGGCTGCATTTATGGCACATGTGAGGCTGCATTTATGGCAAATGTGAGGCTGCATTCATGGCACATGGGAGGCTGCATTCATGGCACATGGGAGGCTGCATTCATGGCAATGGTAAGCTTGTGCGTGTTATATGCTGATAAATATGGTATATCCAAATAACACGCCCAAGCTCATCCTTAGTCCTGAGCAGCGCTCTGGGATTCGTTGGGGCCACAAAAGAAATATATACAGTATATCGAAATAACTCACCCAAGCTCATCTCTTCACCACACACAGCCACAAAGGCAGGAGAATTCTTGTTGGGCGGTGTATTAGTTGCTCAGACGAACACACTTAGACCGAATTTTAATGGTTCAAAAAATGTCAGGCAAAATAGTCGGCCCTCACACATCAAATCTGGCCCTCTTTGAAAAAAGTTTGGACACCCCTGCACTAAGGGAACTCACCTTGGACGTGGCTTCCCTGAAACAACAGGTGTCCGCGCTTCAGTGGGATTCATCAACTCCCACTAAGGTCGAATCCGTAAACGGCTCTCAGGGCAAAGGATGACCCCCTCGGACCAGCAAATTAAGGTCCCAACCAATCCCAGACCATGGTTGCCCCAAGCTCAGTGTTTGCTATTGTCTATGGACTGGAGGTCCCTAATTGACACCAGGGCGGAAGTCACAGTCATGGAGTACGACTTATACCTCCATCGGTTCAAGACGTGAGACCAACTGGACCCCTCCTGGCTATCCCTCAAAGCAGCAAATAACTTGCCCATCCTGGTGGAAGGTATCACCTAAGTGAAGATCCAGATTGATGACCAAATGATGGATTGGGTAGGAGTGGTAGTAACCCCTGGTCCAGTCAGTTCTTCAGTACCCATTGTTCTGGGCATGAACATGTTGTAAGAATTGAAGTTGCCCCAATTGCTGACCAAGTTCAAACATTTTGGCTGGCAGGCACAGGGCTGTGGTCTGCAAGTTGTATAGCTTAAGATCCTCTAGGCTTGCAAAGCTCAGCAGAGGGCAGCCCACAAACCGTCTGAGCAGGTTGGGGTTGTCCTTAAACCCCCTAAACAGAAACTGCTGCTGGCACCCCTTTAAGAAGTAGATTGGTCCCTCCCCATTAGGACCCACAAGAAACTTTAAGGAGCCACCGTGATGGTAGAACCTGGCTAGAACCTGTTGGCACCCGGGGAATGGCTGGTTGTATGCACCTTATCCAAGGTTCATAAAGGGAAAGTCCTTGTACAACTCATCAACCTGGGGACCACCTCAATTGCACTCACCAATCATGCCACTTTAGCAGATCTGTATGCAATAGATATGTGCATTCCCGTTCGTACGAATGTTATTTTCGTCCGAAAATGTTCATTTTCGTACCCGCAGAATAATGTGTACATACGAAAAAATTAAAGCACCAAAATACGAAAACGACGGGATTACGAATGAGCCGCATAACGAACAACCACAAATACGAACGAACGATCCAACGAAAATACGACAAAACGGAAACGGCAAAAGAACGAAAATGACATCTATAACAAAAGATTTGCATTCTGTATCCTGTTTGAATCCCCTCTCTGCTCGTATCCTCAGCCGTATGTTCACACGACATCCACAACAAAAGATTTGCACTCTGTATCTTGTTTGAATCCCTTCTCTGTTCGCACCCTCAGTCGTATGCTCACACGACATCCACAACAAAAGACCCGCACCCTGTATTTTGAATTCCTTTTTTCTGTTCGTATTTTGAATTCAACAGAATGCAAATCTTTTGCCACAGATGTCACACGAACACACGACCGAAAACACCAAAAGAAAAAGGACCCAAAACACAGAATGCAAATCCCTTACCACAGATGTAATTTTCGTTTTTTTGAATGGGCAGTGAGTGTAGTTAGTAAAGCAGCTTCTCTTTTGTGCTGAGTAGTACAGTAAAGCCAAATAAACTTTTCTGTGGATTTTCATCTGAAGGGAGATCAGTTGGCCAGACTTTTGAACCCAAAAATGGTTTTCTGATGGAGTTTAAAAACGAACAAATTTTCTGAGAACGAAAGGAAAACTATCGTTTTTATGTTTGTTGTTCAAAATGTCTGACCAAGTGTATGGGGCTTAACAATAGTTAATATGGATGAGCCACATGTTGAAAGTGCCGCAAATCCCGCGATATATTTACGAAAGTACAAAATGACGAAAATCCTTTTTCTGTTCGTATTTTCAGTCGCATGCCCACATGACATCCACAACAAATTGTCATAGATGTCACACGAACACACGACCGAAAACACGAACAGAAAAAGGAATCCAAAACACAGAATGCAAATCATTGACGAAAATTCACGAAAATTATTGTCTAACAAGTAACGAACATGAATTAAACAGAATAACGAACCGTCCCGCATGTACGAAAATAAAACAGTAACGAAAATACGAAACGATCGGAATACGAAAAAATCCCGTCGTATGAAAAACGAACGGGAACAAACAGGAAAACGGGCGTCTTACGAAAAACGAACGGAAACGAACCTACGGAACAATACGAAACAGAACAAAAAAAAAACAAATTTTTTTTCTGTGCACATGTCTAGTATGCAATACCTAATCACTGCATCTCAGAAGAGCAGACAGGGGTAGAGGTCACCTGTGCCCTGCCTCAGGCAGCCATGGCCTCATTGGATAAGTCAAAATATGAGCTGCTAGAACAGTTGGATATCCTTTCCAGGACTATTCCCTGTTACAGCAGTGGTTACTACACTAACTGCTAGAGAAGCACTTTTTAGTCTTTGCCACCAGACCGAAGTACTTTGGGTACACTGAGGCAATTGACCACCAGGTTCAAATGCAGGATGTTCCACCAATTCGGGAGCAGTATCGTCACATCCACCCAGCACTGTGCCAGGAGGTCAAGGACTTACTCCATAACATGTTGTAAAGCAGGGTGAACTGGAAAAGCTGCATCCCCTAGGCTGCTCCCGTGGTTCTGGTGAGGAAGACAGAAGGAAGCCTGGGGTTCAGTGTGTACTATCGCAAGTTGGACCACTGACACCAGTTAGTGACCATCAATATAAGGAGCATTCTTCCCACTGACCACCGATGTAGGGAACATTCTTCCCACTGACCACCAATGTAAGGAGCATTCTTCCCACTGACCACTACTGTAAGGAGCATTCCTCCCACTGACCAACTATGTAAGGAACATTCTTCCCACTGACCATCAATTTAAGGAGCATTCTTCCCACTATCCACCAATGTAAGGTGCAATCTTCCCACTGACCATCAATTTAAGGAGCAGTATTCCCACTAGCCACCATTTTAAGGAGCATTCTACCCACTGATCACCAATGTAAGGGGCATTCTTCCCACTGACCACCAATTTAAGGAGCATTATTCCCACTGATCACCAATGTAAGGAGCATTATTCCTACTGGCCACCATTTTAAGGAGCATTTTACTCACTGACCACCAATGTAAGGGGCATTCTTCCCACTGACCACCAATGTAAGGGGCATTCTTCCCACTGATCACCAATGTAAGGAACATTCTTCCCACTGATCACCAATGTAAGGGGCATTCTTCCCAATGACCACCAGTACAATGTGACTCTTTTACCACTGAGCACAAATGTAATGGAGTCCCTTTCCCAGTGATCACTAATGTAGGGTGGTCCTTCTCCCACTGGCCACAACTCTAAAGGGGCCCTTCTTCACTGACCACCAATCTATAGGGGCCCTTCCCCTCAGACCACCAATCTATAGGGGCCCTTCCCCTCAGACCACCAATCTAAAGGGAGCTCTTCAATTACCACTGATGTAAGGGGGTGCTTTTTTACAAACCACCAAATTAAGAGAACACTGCAATTTTCTTTTCAGGAAATTATTTTTATTATTTCTACTGAAAATCATAGGGGTCTTTTCTTTCATACAAATTCTACCTGTCAGCATTTTTTTTAGGTTCAATTTCACTTTATTTTCACTACAAAGGATGCTTGGGCACTCTTTATGATTGGATATGTAAAGAGGGGATATTCTGTTGTAAAGGCTGCAATATGTAGAAAAGCCTTCCATAGGAGCTGATTCAAGTCAACTTATTAGATTGTTAAAAAAAAAAAAAAAAGAGTTGCATATGTTTGCATAAAATATAAAACATTATTAAACACTGCAGAATTTTGATCCCTGGTGTTCTCTAAATTGCCTTTGGGGATAAGAAAGAATTTGTTTCCCATATTGGTACAATCTTTATCTGGGTTTTTGCTTTTCTCTGGATCAGCTACAGGTTTAAAGCTGAACCGATGTTTAAATCAGCTGAATTCATGCCGGGAGCATCAAAACAAAAAGTCTATGTCCTATAGTTCATTTTCTTTCTAAAGCAGCCACAGCCCCAGGAGAAAAGCCTGTCAGAGGCGGCTCTTTAATTGGGCAAATTAGGCGGTCGCCTAAGGCCTCTTACTCACAGGGGCCTCGCAGCTGCCTAACTTACCCAATGCATTACTCCAGTTTTGAGGGACCTTAACGCTGCTGTGCTCAGGCAGTGTTAAGAGCCCAGCATTCCTAACAACCAGTGAATATCGGTGACACCACACCTTGTGACGTCAATGGCCTCGCATGCCCTCAGTCAATGACATCACAAGGGGGCGGGTTCACCAGGTGACATCACCAGGTGGCCCACGCCCCTTAGTTATTAAAGAGCAGGATCTGGGGGTCGCCTTGTTAAAAGGGGCTTCCAGATTCCGATAAGCCCCCTGCCCGCGGACCCCCAAAACCACCGGCCAGGGTTGTGGGGAAGAGGCTCTTGTCCTCAAATTATTTTTCCCATCATGGGCGTGAGTGGGGCCCCATGTCAAGTTTTGCCTAAGGCCTCACAAAGCCTAGAGCCGCCTCTAAAGCCTGTCACCTGCAAACAGATGCAGAGTATGACCCTTGCACTCTGTATGGAAGCATCAGCCTTACTGCAGAGATACAACACATCCTCTGCTGAGCGCACCTAGAGTGCTACAATCAGCAACGCCCATGCAGCCCCACAAACAGCGAGGATCCCACTCTGCAGCATGCTGCCAGGTGTTAGACTTTTCTACTCAAGTTGCAGCTGCTTTCTAATGAAAACCAACAGTAACATAATTTATAACATCCTACAAAAAGTTAACTGAACGTTAAATTGGGCTTTAGGGTTCATAAGACGCAATGGGCTCCATTCATAAAAGCAGATTGCATGTGGAAATTCTGGGCCATATTCTCAGAAGAGTTACGACGGAGTATCTCAGGAAACTCCGTCGTATCTCTCTTTTTTGACCCGCGTATCTATGCGAGTGATTCCTTTCATTTCATTTTCGCATAGATACGCTGAAGATATGACATGTCTAAGTCACTTACACTGTCGAATCTTAAATGTAATTCGCCGCCGGCCGCTAGGTGGCGTTTACGTTCAGGTCTCATTTGTTTATGCAAATGAGCCTGATATGCCGATTCCCGAACGAAATCGCGTAGCGTAACCGTCGCTTATGTCGTTTGCGTAAGCGTAAGGTTACCCCTGCTATATGAGGGGTAACCTTACACCAGTCCCACGTATGCCATGTTAAGTATGGCGTCGGGTCCGCGTCGTCTTTTCCCTTCGGGTACGTCGTTTTCGTAAGTCATTCTTGAATACGACTTTACGTCAATGACGCACACGTCGGCGTCATTGACGTTTTCCGCCGAGAACTGGAGCATGCGCACTGGGCTATTTTTAGCCCGGCGCATGCGCAGTTCGATCGGAACGGGGGCGCGCTTAATTTAAATATAAGCCGCCCCCTTTGAAATACGCGGGGATACGCCGGGCCTCCGCAAACTACGGAGCAAATGCTTGAGGAATATGGCACTTGCTCCAGTAAGTTGGGGCGGCGTAGTGTAAATGGCTTACGCTATGGCCGCGGAAAAAGTACGAGAATCTGGCCCTATGTGTTTTCCCAAATACTGCATGAGATCCTGAAAATATCAATTCACTTTTGCTGATAGCTGAATGTAAACAAAAGAATTGCCGACATGTAAAAATAAAGAAAAAAAAATGCTTGAGTCCCCCCCCCCCTAATCTGTACCAAGCCCTTTGATCCCCTGCCCCAAAGCACCACCCTCATGTTATGGGCATGTGGCCATCATAGGCTGCATGCTCAGATAAGGGTCTGGTATGGATTTTGGAGGGGGGGGCATGCCATTTGTTTTTTGGGGCGTTAGGGTTCCCCTTAAAATCCTAACCAGACCCTAATGCCGCGTACACACCATCACTTTATGTGGTGAAAAAAAAACGACACTTTCTGTGAAGTAAAAAATGACGTTTTTGAAACTTAAATTTTCAAAGACGAAGTTGCCTACACACCATCGTTTTTCTCACAATGTTCTAGCAAAGTGAGGTTACGTTCCACCACGTTTTTCCATTGAAGCTCGCTACATAAGTAGCTTCTGGGCATGCGTGGATGAAAAAACGTCTTAGAAAACGAAGTTTTTTGCTACACACGGTCAATTTCTGTGAAGTAAAAAGTGCACTTTTGAAAAACGACACATAAAATTGAAGCATGCTTCAATTTTTTTTGGTCGTTTTTTACAAGACATAAAACAACGTTTTCCCCTACACACAGTCAATTAAAGTGACGTTTTTAAAAACGTCATTTTTTTTCATCACATAAAGTGATGGTGTGTACGCGGCAGAAGAGCCTGGTATGGATTGGTGGGGGCCCCTCACACTGTAATTCTTTTGGTTAGTGGGCATACCCTTTGACAGCAGATAAATCATGAATGTTAAAGATCTGGCGGCTGCCCGCTCCTTAACAACCATGACAGTTACTGCTTGCTAAGGATGTTGACTACCGCTGGCTTTAAAGTACAGCAGACTTTCACAACTAAAATACAGTATCACTTCATAAAACAGCACATGCGGTATTTTAGTAATTGTTTATGGTGAATTGAAAAAACTATTTGGAAAAATGCTAGGCATAATTTTAGCGCATTGCTTAAAGCGGTAGATACCGCTTAGTGAATAGAACCCAATGTCTTGTTTTTAAAATGTTCTTGTTTTGTTCAGCTCAATGGATTTTTATTTTTTAACCTATTTAACTATGTAATGCAATAGTGAGGCAGCATGCTGTAATTTTTTATAGCTATAGCTACCTGTGACATGGAGAGGAGGAGGGGGCTAGGACATTGGGCGAGGAGAAGACTATGACAGGGACAGGAGGTCAGTACTATGACATGGAGAGAAGGGGATGGCCATGGCATGGAGAGGAGGAAGAGGGCTATGACATGGAGAGAAGGGGATGGCCATGGCATGGAGAGGAGGAAGAGGGCTATGACATGGAGAGGATGAGAGGACCTTTGACATGGAAAAAAGAGGACTATGACACAGGGAGGAGGAGAGGGCTATGGCGGGCTATGAAAGGAGGAGGAAATAGCTTTGACAGGCTATGAGAGGAGGAGGAGAGGGCTATTTCATGGAGAGGAAGAGAGGACTATGACATGGACAGGAGGAGAGGGCTATGACAAAGACAGGAGGATAGTGCTATGACATGGATAGAAGGGGAAGGCTATGACATGTAAAGGATGAGAGGGCTATGACATGGAGAGGAGGAGAGGGTTATGACATGGAGAGGAGGAGAGGCCTATGACATGGTCAGAAGGGGAAGGCCATGACATGAAGAGGAGGAGAGGGCTATGACATGGTCAGAAGGGGAAGGCCATGACATGAAGAGGAGGAGAGGGCTATGATAGGAGAAGACTATGACACAGAGAGGAGGAGAGGATTTTTAAATGAAGAGGAGGAGAAGACTATGGCATGTAGAGGAGGAGAGGGCTATGACATCAATAGAAGGCTATGACATGGAGAGGAGGAGGAGGCTATGACATAGAGAGGAGGAGAGGGCTATGACATTGGGTGAGGAGAGGACTATGACATTGACAGAAAGTCAGTACTGTGACATGGATAGGACGAAAAGACTATGATATGGAGAGAAGGGGAAGGCCATGACACGGGGAGGAGGAGAGGACTATGACACAGAGAGGAGGAAGAGGGCTATGACATAGAGAGGAGGAAAGGGCTATGACATGGAGAGGAGGGGAAGGCCATGACATGAGGAGGCGGCCTCATGTCATGAGAGGACTATGAAATGGAGAAGAGGAAGAGGGCTATGACATTGAGAGGAGGAGATGACTATGACATGGAGAGGAGGGGAAGGCCATGACATGGAGTGGAGGAGAAGACTATGGCAGGGAGAGGAAGAAGAGGGCTATGACATGGAGAGGAAGAAAGGACTTTTGACATGTAGAGGAGGAGAGGAGTATGACATAAATTGGAGGGAAGGGCATGACATGGAGAGAAGGAGAGGACTATGATGGGCTATGAAAGGAGGGGGAGGGCTATGACAGGCTGTGAGTGGAGAAGGGGCTATGATTTGGAGAGGAGGAGAGGGTTACGGGATGGAGTGGAAGAGAGGACTATGATGGGCTATGAAAGGAGGGGGGAGGGGCTTTGACAGTCTGTGAGAAGAAGACTAAGGGCTATGATTTGGAGAGGAGGAGAGGGCTATGGAATGGAGTGGAGGAGAGGACTATGATGGGCTATGAAAGGAGGGGGAGGGCTGTGACTGGCTGTGAGAAGAAGACTAAGGACTATGATTTTGAAAAGGAGAAGAGGGCTATGGGATGAGAAGGAGGAGAGGACTATGATGGGCTTTTAAAGGAGGGAAAGGGATGTGACAGGCTGTGGGAAGAAGACTAAGGGCTATGATTTGGAGAGGAGGAGGGGGCTATGGGATGGAGTGGAGGAGAGAACTATGATGGGCTATGAAAAGAGGGGGAGGGCTGTGACAGACTGTGAGAAGAAGACTAAGGGCTATGATTTTGAAAAGGAGAAGAGGGCTATGCGATGAGAAGGAGGAGAGGACTATGATGGGCTATGAAATGAGGGGGGAGGGCTGTGACAGGCTGTGAGAAGAAGACTAAGGGCTATGATTTGGAGAGGAGGAGAGGGCTATGGGATGGAGTGGAGGAGAGGACTATGATGGGCTATGAAAAGAGGGGGAGGGCTGTGACAGACTGTGAGAGGAGAAGGGGCTATGATTTGGAGAGGAGGAGAGGGTTACGGGATGGAGTGGAAGAGAGGACTATGATGGGCTATGAAAGGAGGGGGGGGCTGTGACAGGCTGTGAGAAGAAGACTAAGGGCTATGATTTGGAGAAGAGGAGAGGGCTATGGGATGGAGTGGAGGAGAGGACTATGATGGGCTATGAAAGGAGGGGGAGGGCTGTGACAGGCTGTGAGAAGAAGACTAAGGGTTATGATTTGGAGAAGAGGAGAGGGCTATGGGATGGAGTGGAGGAGAGGACTATGATGGGCTATGAAAAGAGGGGAAGGGCTGTGACTGGCTGTGAGAAGAAGACTAAGGGCTATGATTTGGAGAAGAGGAGAGGGCTATGGGATGGAGTGGAGGAGAGGACTATGATGGGCTATGAAAGGAGGGGGGGTGGGCTATGAAAGGAGGGGGGGGGGGGCTGTGACAGGCTGTGAGAAGAAGACTAAGGGCTATGATTTGGAGAGGAGGAGAGGGCTATGGGATGGAGTGGAGGAGAGGACTATGATGGGCTATGAAAAGAGGGGAAGGGCTGTGACTGGCTGTGAGAAGAAGACTAAGGGCTATGATTTTGAAAAGGAGAAGAGGGCTATAGGATGAGAAGGAGGAGAGGACTATGGCATGTAGAGGAGGATAGGTATTTGGGACGGAGAGTAGGAGGGTCTATGACGTAAAAGAAGACGATTAAAACAATTACTGTGCCTTTAACTGGAATTGTTTAAAGTTGGTGACAGGGTCTCTGTAAATCTGGCCACACAATTTACAATCCGGTTGTTCAGTCTCCTTTAGATTTTCCAATCTTAATTGGATTGTATTAGTCGGACCTTGTATTACACCGTTTAGGTGAATCTAAGGGAGTTTGTACAGAGATATAGATTAAATAATAAGACTTTACCATGTTTGGCCAGATTTAGAAAATCACATTTATGAGCAGTGCACTAATTTCTCACACAACTCAACCTGATTATACCAGGAACAGACAAAACGCAGCTAATGTCGGTGCCACTGTGCTGATGGCGCGGCTAATACATACGCATTGGATTCTCTTGGCTCAAAATAGTAATTGCAGTAAATAATAAATGAGCATGTAGTTCCTCTTCTAATAAACTCAGTTCAGTGTCTCTGCAGAATGCATTCATTTTCAGCACAACAAAGTACATGTCTGTAATTCATTCTCATGTCTCTGGATGCAGCCAAGAATAAATACATGAAAACATCATGAAAAGGGGGAATGCGGTTCCCTGACCAGCACTTACCTGCAACTGCCGTACCGATATCTCTGCTCCATCACCAAGTCTGATTGAGAAGAAGTAACACAGCACTGGAGGGGACATACTTTGAGGACACGGGGTGGAGATACAGTATTCTCGTGATGGTTTAACTCTTTCCCATAGTCTCTAAACACACTGTCTGTGTTTTATTTAGTCTACACCAATAAAATCGGAGTACTTCCTCTACCGTATTATAAATTATAAAGGACATATCGCCTTTATATCATGCTTAATAAGGAAATACCTCTAGTATGTATCCTTACCATCCTTATTGTTGCAAATTATAACTTATCACAATCCAGTTGCACAATTCCCGTTAACCCCTTCCATACGGGGCATTTTCACCTCCTCCCTGCCCAGACCAATTTTTAGTTTTCAGCGCTGTTGCACTTTGAATGACAATTGCGCGGTCATGCAACACTGTACCCAAACTAAATCTTTATGTTTTTTTCCCCCCACAAATAGAGCTTTCGTTTGGTGGTATTTGATCATCTCTGCGTTTTTTTTTTGCGCTATAAACAAAAGAAGAGCGACAATTTAAAAAAATAACACAATATTTTTTACTTTTTTATTTAATAAATATCACAATTTAAAAAAAAAAAACATTTTTTTCCCGCAGTTTAGGCCGATACGTATTCTTCTACATATTTCTGGTTAAAAAAAATCGCAATAATCGTATATTGATTGGTTTGCGCAAAAGTTATAGCGTCTACAAAATAGGTGATAGATTTATGGCATTTTTATTTTATAATTTCTTTTACTAGTAATGGCTGCGATCTGCTTTTTCTTTATTGTGACCGTGACATTGCGACGAACACATCGGACACTTTTGACATGTTTCACATCGGCCCCTACCCTCAAGGAACGTACAATCTAAGGTCCCTAACTCACATTCATATACTAGGGCCAATGAAGCCAATTAACCTATCAGCATGTCTTTGGAGTGTGGGAGGAAACCAGAGTACCCGGAGGAAACCCACGCAGGCACAGGGAGAACATGCAAACTCCAGTCAGGTAGTATCGTGGTTGGGATTCGAACCAGCGACCCTTTTTACTGCTAGGCGAGCATGCTACCCACTACACCACTGTGCCGCCCGTATTAAAGTAAATTTATGCACAAGGTCATAGTGGATGGGTTGTAAAAAAATTGTTGGCGTGTGACAAGTATTCACCCAGACTTGACAAAATCTGGCCGTATTTTGCCTCATGCAATCAACTCCATCTAGTGGCCATAATGCAGTATTGTTTTTAAAATGCTGCAATTATATAAATACTGTTATGTCCACTAGAGGGAGCTGTAATAACCACTTCACCCCCCCCCCCCTCTTCCTGCCCAGGACAATTTTCAGCTTTCAGCGCTGTCGCACTTTGAATGACAATTGCGCGGTCATACAACACTGTACACAAACTACATTTTTATAATTTCTTCCTACAAATAGAGCTTTCTTTTGGTGGTATTTTATCACCTCTGGGGTTTTTATTTTTTGCTAAACAAACGAAAAAATATTTTTTTGAGGGAAAAAAAAAACATTTTTCTTTGTTCCTGTCATAAAAAAATGTTCTCCTTCACTGATTGGCACTGATGAGGTGGCACTGATGGGCAATGATGAGTTGGCACTAATAAGGTGGCACTGATGGGCACTGATAGGCGGCACTGATATGCAGCACTGATAGGCACTGATAGATGACACTGATGGACACTAATAGATGGCACTGATGGGCAGCACTGATGATGATGTATTGCTGGACACTGATTGACACTGTGATGGGCATTAATTGGCACTGTGGTGGGCACTCATTGTCACTGTGGTGGGCACTGGGAGACTTTATTGAGGGGGCACTGCTGGCAGCTGTTGGGCACTGATTGGCACATCTGATGGGCACTTCTCATGGGGCTGCACTGATAATCAATGTGCTGATTATCAGCAAAGACCCCCCCCTCTGACAGGGAAAGCCGCCGATCGGCTCTCCCTGTCAGAGCGAACCGAGGAATGACGTTTAACAGCACTTCCTGGTTCATGCGATGATCAGTTGTAAATGGTCACAGCTGATCATGTGGTATGAAGCCTCTGTCAGAGGCTCCTTACCATGATCGGAAATGCGGCGTGCCAGACTGACACGCCGCACTCACGATTGCCGCACTGCATGCCCCTGTGGGTGCGCGCTGGCATGTTATCCTGCTGGACATCATATGATGCCCAGCCAGGATAACCAAAGGTTAATCAGGTTAAGCAAAAGACAGCCAAAATTTGTCAGGGCTGCACAAATGCTTGTCATATTCATTCAATTCATTTATTTTTTCTTCTATAAATAGACCCAGGGCCCGGACAAAGGGTGGGCAGGAAGGGAGGCTGCCCTGGGCACTGTGGTATAATAATTTATTGATTGATTGAAGGTGAATATTGCAGCAAGAGTTGCATAACTCCCAACTTTTTGAGATGGGAATGAGGGACACCTATCAGCAAAAGTATGCAGGCATAAGACACACCCCTTGCCACACCCCCTTAAAGGAGAATTGTACAAAAAATAAGATTGGTTAAACCCACAAGTTGTTGTTTTTTACCACTACTATTTCTTTATTTTGCTTTTGGAATTTACAAATACAGCAATTTAGAAATCACATGAAAGGTTTAGGGCTGGAAAACACTTTTTGATAGATAAAAAGTGTATTTTATATACATCTATATAGATCAGACCAAAATGAGGGACAAGTGAGGAGGAATGAGGGACATTGCTACAAATCAGGGACAGTCCCTCGAAATCAGGGACAGTCCCTCGAAATCAGGGACAGTTGGGAGCTATGGAGTTGGATTTGTTATTTTATATTTAATTATTAATGGGTTATTCATTTTTTTCTCTTGAAATGCTCGCCTGGGGTTTTGCTTTAAAGGGTTACTAAAGGAAAAAAATGTTTTCTTTAAAATAACAAACATGTTATACTTACCTCCACTGTGCAGCTCGTTTTGCACAGAGTGGCCCCGATCCACGTCTTCTGGGGTCCCTCGGCGGCTGTCTCTGGTCCTCCCCGCAAGAACTCACCACAGTCATGCGAGAGAGCTCGCATGATGGTGAGTCCTTGCGGGCGCGCTCCCGTGATACATAGTCGCTCACGGTATCACTCGGCCCCAACCCTCAGCGCAGAGTGGCCCCGATCCACGTCTTCTGGGGTCCCTCGGCGGCTGTCTTGGCTCCTCCTCGCAAGGACTCAACACCTTCATGCAAGCTCTCTCGCATGGTGTTGAGTCCTTGTGGGCACGCTCCTGTGATACAACCGGCAGCCATAGCCTCTCACTGTATCACTCGGCCCCGCCCCCGGCACACCGCGTCATTAGATGTGATTGACAGCAGCGCCAGCCAATGGCTCTCAATCCATCCGCTCTAGCCAATCAGCGGCCAGGCTGAGCGGCAAAGAGGATCTCGGGACCGAGCGCGGGACCTTCGACGGGTCAGGTAAGTAAAACGGGGGCTCGGGGGGGGGGGGGGCATATTATCAGATGTTTTTTCACCTTAATGCATAGATTGCAACTCCTTTAACCACTTGAGACCCGCGCTATAGACAAAAGACGTCAACAGCGCGGCTCTCAGGTGCCAACTGGACGTCTTTGGACGTCATTTAAAGTGCATTACCCGCGTGCGCCTCTGGGGGGCGCGCAGTGGGTAAACACTGTCCCGGCGCATCGCTGGGAAGCCGATGCGTGTACCTGGCGGCCACGATGTCCGCCGGGTACACGCGATCGTCGGTGACACAGCAGGGACATGGAGCTCTGTGTGTAAACACAGAGCTCCACGTGCTGTCAGAGGAGAGAGGAGACCGATCTGTGTCCCTTGTACATAGGGACACAGCATCGGTCACCTCCCCCAGTCACCCCCCACACAGTTAGAACACACCCAGGGAATACATTTAACCCCTTCCTCACCCCCTAGTGTTAACCCCTTCACTGCCAGTCACATTTATACAGTAATTAGTGCATATTTATAGCACTGATCGCAGTATAAATGTGAATGGTCCCAAATTTGTGTCAAAAGTGTCCGATACGTCCGTCGCAATATCGCAGTCCCAATAAAAATCGCAGATCCCAGCCATTACTAGTAAAAAAAATCAATAAAAAAAAAACATAATTCTGTCCCCTATTTTGTAGGCGCTATAACTTTTGCGCAAACCAGTCGCTTATTGCGATTTTTTATTTTTTTTTACAAAAATACGTCGAAAAATACGTATCGGCCTTAACTGAGAAAAAAAATAGTTTTTAAAAAAAAAAAAAAAATGGAATATTTATTATAGCAACAAGTAAAAAATATATATATATTTTTTTAAATTGTCGCAGAGGTGATCAAATACCACCAGATCAAATACCACCAAAATAAAGCTCTATTTGTGGGGAAAAAAGGACGTCAATTTTGTTTGGGAGCCACGTCGCACGACCGCGCAAATGTCAGTTAAAGCGACGCAGTGCCCGAAGCTGAAATTTCGCCTGGGCACGAAGGGGGTTTATGTGCCCAGTTAGCAAGTGGTTAAGCAATATAGCCTGGTTCAGGACCCAGAATGTGATTGGACAGGAGCAGTAGCACCCTGATGAGGTCATCACTCTGCTCTCTACTACAATAAATATGTTCACAGAAAAAAATAACAGCATAATGCAAAGAAATATAATTCTAATTCATTCAGGCTGCGGATCCTCCCTCACCCAGCGTGTATATTACTGGGAATCTGGGATATAATGACAGGTTCAGGTTCTTATACATTAATGCCAGCAGTTGAGCTTTAATATGTCAAAACTACTCAAGTCTCATGTTAATTCAACCCAACACCTGAATAAAGAACTGTCGGTATAGTTTATGACAACCCCAATTGTCCCTTTCATTCTCAGAGCGCAGGTTATAAAGTAGATGGGAAGTACTGATAGGTCCCAATGAACAATTCTGCCATTCTCTGGAGGTTTTCTGACAAAAGCAGAACTTGGGTCAAATTGAGACACAGGAAAATGGTTTAGAATAGGGAGCTGATGAAATCATTCTAACGGAATCACCATTTTATCTTCTTTTCAGATCAGACAAAATACAGTTCTGAAAAATGTCTCTTCCCATTCCACCCACTAATAATATATACAGTAAAACGTTGGATTGTGAGCATAATTCGTTCCAGAAACATGCTTGTAATCCAAAGCACTTGTATATCAAAGACAATTTCCCCATAAGAAATAATGGAAACTCAAATGATTTGTTCCACAACCATTTATTCATAAGACTTTCAGGGGCAGATCCTCAAAGATCTGCACCGGCGCAGCGTATCTGAGATACGCTACGCCGCCGTAACTTACCTGGCTTTGGTTTGAATCCAGAAAGAATTTGCGCCCTAAATTACGGCAGCGTAGTTTATCTCTTGCGGCGTAAGGGCGCGGAATTCAAATGCGGCGAGTAGGGGGCGTGTTTCATTTAAACGAAGCGCGTCCCCGCGCCGAACGAACTGCGCATGCCCCGTCCGTCAAAACTCCTAGGATGCATTGCTCCAAATGACGTCGCAAGGACGTCATTGTTTTCGTCGTGAACATAAAAGGCGTCCGGCCCCATTCACGGACGACTTACGCAAACGACGTAAAATTTTCAAAATTATACGCAGGAACAACGGCCATACTTAACATTGAGTACGCCACCAGATAGCAGCTTTAACTATACGCCGGAAAAAGCCGAACAGAAACGACGTAAAAGAATGCGACGGCCGCTTGTACGTTTGTGGATCATTGGAAAAAGCTAATTTGCATACTCAACGCGGATTACGACGTGAACGCCACCCAGCGGCCGCCGGAAAATTGCATCTTAGATCCGACGGCGTACTAAGGCGTACGCCTGTCGGATATAACACAGATGCCGTCGTATCTTGTTTGGTGGATAGCAAAACAAAGATACGACGCGCAAAATTTGAAATTACGCGGCGTATCAACAGATACGTCGGCGTAATTTCTTTGAGGATCTGCCCCTCAGTCTATAGTCCATATAAAAAGATTATAGCAATGTGATTGGTTGTGTAACTATAAAATGTCCATCCACAAATGGAAGCCTCCACAAGGGGATTAGAAGCAAAATCTAGTAGGAGCTCCAGAGTGTAAAAGAGAAGAAGAGAGGCGCCTTTAAGTGTAGCAATATGATGCAAAATGTTGTACCTTCATTAAATGTAACCATATTGGTAGTGTAGTGTATGACACCAGTACCTGTTATGAACAGTGCTGGGCAGTAGAGGTGTAGCCCCAATTTAGACGTAAGTCTTAAGCCTCATACACACGATCGGACTTCCAACTGACTTTTCCGTGGATTTTTCTCCCAAGGGCGTTGTCTGTGAACTTGGTATGCATACACACGGTAGGACTTTTTCAGTCAACAAACAAGAACGTAGTGACGTAATAGACGTAATACGTGTTTTTTCTGTTCTTTACCGCCACCCTTTGGGCAAATTCTGCTATTTTCGTCTGCTCTTTTGCATTGGTTCTGAGCATGCATGTTTGTACTTTGGACTTTAGTCCGATGGACTTGTGTACACAAGATTAGCCGACGTAGGACATTTGTTGCCGGAAAGTTTGTCTGTTCACACAGCGAATATTTGTCTGATGAAAAAGCGAAAAAGTTTGTCCGATGGAGCGTACACGCGGTCGGATTGTCTGCAAAAACAGGTCCGTCAAAGGTTTGTTGTCAAAAAGTCTGATCGTGTGTATGTTCCTTTACTCTATCCAAAAATGGAGAAAAAAAAGTTTTGCCTTTAGCTCTACTTTAAGATTTTGAGTATTAATTTATTATTCTTTTTTATAAATATCCAGGCCTATAATAGCATTTACCGCAGGGATGTCAAACTGGTGGCCCTCCAGCTGTTGCAAAACCTACATGTCCCATGAGGCATTGCAAGGCTGACAGTTACAAGCATGACTCCCACAGGCAAAGGCATGATGGTGGTAGTTTTGAAACAGATGGAGGGCCGCCAGTTTGAGACCCCTGATTTACCGTATATACTCAAGTATAAGCCGAGTTTTTCAGCCCTTTTTTTAGGGCTAAAAATAGCCCCCCTCGGCTTGTACTCGAGTCAGTGTACATGTCGGGTCGCGGGCGTCCATTTTTTCAAATGTCGCGGCTTCCTCCTGGTCCGTGATAGGCGTTTGACACTCTCACCTCTCATCCTCAGACTTTCCCAGCAGACAATGTGTTCAGTGTTCTGCCTATCATGGACGTCCTCTAGTCCGAGGATCAAAGAAGGTCCGTGATTGGTGGTAGCGGAACACAGTGTCAAACGCCTATCACGGAACGGAACCAGGAGGAAGCCGCGACTTTTGAAAAATGGACGCCCGCGACCCGACAAGAATATAGGTACACTACAGGCATGACCATGTGTTAAGTAGATGGTTGGAATTAGGGTTGTCCTGATACCGATACTAGTATCGGTATCGGGAGCGATACTGAGCATTTGCGCGAGTACTTGTACTCGCGCAAATGCTCCCGATGCTTCGCCCGATACTTTTTCAGAGAGAGAGCGGGCGGAGAGGGGCGGAGAGCGGAACAGTGCAGTCCTCAAAGAGAAAGCCAAGACCCCCCCCCCCCCACCGCCGTCTAGTTGATCAGCGTGGGGAACATTACAGCTTTCATTTGAATAGCTGTGTGTTCCCCTGCCAAGCCTCGTCACATATAGCCCCTCCCCTTGTCCGGGCACTTTGATAGACAGATCACCAGTCCCAGGATTGGACGAGTGATCTGTCTATCAAAGTGCCCGGACAAGGGGGAGGGGCTATATATGTCGAGGCGCGGCAGGGGAACACACAGCTATTCAAATGAAAGCTGTAATGTTCCCCCTGCGCTGATCAACTAGGCGACGGCGGCAGGGGGGAGGGCTTGGCTTTCTCATGGCTGCATTTGTGGGGACATGGCTGCATTTGTGGGGGACATGGCTGCATTTGTGGGGGACATGGCTGCATTTGTGGGGGACATGGCTGCATTTGTGGGGACATGGCTTCATTTGTGGGGGACATGGCTGCATTTGTGGGGGACATTGCTGCATTTGTGGGGACATGGCTGCATTTGTGGGGGACATGGCTGCATTTGTGGGGGACATGGCTGCATTTGTGGGGGACATGGCTCCATTTGTGGGGACATTGCTGCATTTGTGGGGACACTGATGCATTTGGGGACACATTTAAAAAAAAGTATCGTATTCAGTATCGGCGAGCACATGAAAAAAAAATATCGGTACTTGTACTCCGTCCTAAAAAAGTGGTATCGGGACAACCCTAGTTGGAATCTGGTGACCCTGTGGAAGATTCTGCAGAAAAAGAAATTGCTAAGGAAGTTAAAATGAACTACAGCAGCTGAAACAACAAATAGAGGAACGTGTACAGAAACTAAATGTGGAGAAGAATAAAGTCCACAATTATATTACCCGCATTGAGGAAATTACTGCATCACTGGATGTCTTTTCTTTGCCCATGAGGCATGCAAATGGGCACACAGTGAAGCTGCAAATGGGCATTGTTGACCCTCTTTTCTGCTTACAGTAGCTGCTGCATTCTCACTATAGGCTTATACTCGAGTCAACACATTTTCCCATTTTTTTGTGGTAAAATTCGGTGCCTAGGCTTATACACGGGTCGGCTTATACTCGAGTATATACGGTACTCTGTGTAAACTGTGGACCGGTCTGTCAGAAAACACTTTATTTAGCATCTTAAATCTTTGTTATGTTTAGCAGCACATCTTTGTCTCTGGATTGTAGTGCTACGAAAATCCACAGAAGGCGAACTGAATATTTTTTCTCAGATTGTCACAATAATTCAATGAAAATCTTCATTTTATTGCAGGGAATGGAGCTAATTTTACACCATGCGCACTGAATTTGTGACTAAGAGCTCATTATGCAGTCTTGTTTCTTGGTAGCAATCTGAATCAGGTGCAGCAGGATTTCCGAGGTATAATTAGAAAGTGGCCTGTGATCCAATAGGCAATCATTACTATGTGTAATGGGCATGTTCTGATCATTTCCGCAACATCACAGGCTAATCACCCCTGGGGTAATTCCAGGGAACGGCTCAACGAATAGCGAAATGTGCGATGTACTAATAACATCAAATTGGCACCCAGAAACAAATTAATACCATTGACCATGTACTGTTTATAGTTCATTCGAAATGACAGTGTAGTTCCTCCTCCCATTTAAGTATACCCGGGGGTACAAAATCCGGGCGCGGAAAAAGTATTTTTTTACCATTTTTTTTTTTTTTACGGGGCAGGGAAGCTGGTAGTGCCACAAGAGGACTCTCGGCACAGTGACAGGGGGACACACTTGGGGGGGAAGTAGGCAGAACATCGAGGGTAATTGGTGTGGGGAAAGTAATTACAGGAACGATGCAATGTGTCTGTGTCTCTCCCTGCGGAAGCTGAAAGCTGGAGGGAGGGAGAGAAACCACCTTTCAGCTGCTGCAGAGAGCTGCACAGGGCATCTTTCTGTAATTGCCCCTCCGCCCGACCACACCGATTCCTCCTGATGTTCAGGCCCCGCTGTGTGCCCGGGCCCCCTACAGGTGAACTGGTGGTCCCCCCTATCAGCGGCCCTGCTTACAGGAAGCACTCTTTTTATTATATACAGAAACTGTGCTTTGAATAAAATGTTCAACAAAGTCCCACTGGTCTTTGCAACACTACAGTGAATGGGTCTCTATGCCTTGGAGTTTTTCACTGGATGGACTTCCCATAGCTGGCACAGCCTGAACCCTGTTCAGACACAACATTACACATAATATAAGGAAAAAAAGATTGCGCTAAACAAATATAAATGACATCAATAAAGATCAAAGGCAGCAATTAAAAGCGATAAACACAGATAACATAGTACAAAAATAAACTGCGCCAGTGAAACCAACCAGCACCAAAGTGCCAGTGCTTAATAAAGAAAAACAAAGTCTCTGAGCCCCAAGAATAGTAACATTTTCATAATCGTTTTTTTCCCACAACCAAAATGGCGTTTCCAGTTAGCCACTTCCTTGCACGTCAGAACGAGGGCTTGATATATTGCGGTGAATCAGTGTATCGCCTATCACCATTGATAACGTCTGTTGATGACGAAACGCGTCTGGGATGGCGCACACTGATGTCACCACGCTGAACGTATGGGGGAAGGGCTCCTGTAGTGCCGGCCGGCATTTGTATACATGCTTTTAAAAACGCTACATTTTGTAAGTACGTTTTCGTCCTTTTTTTTTTTATTTTATACGGAATGACACTAAGGTCCGTTTACTTTTACATCCATGAACCAAGGACCTTTTTACTTATGAGGAAGTGATCATATCCTGGATATCTGACCTTTGGAGTCTCTGTTTGGTCTCTTGCCTCAGTCCGTGGATGGAGTTTCTTACAGGCCTTTGAACATCATGGTTGTGGTAAGCGTCTTTCCATTAGGTGGTGGTTTCCTCACAAGAAGCCATTCTCACGGTGGTGCTGTTTTTATCCTGTTTGCGGGGCCTGCCTGATCCCCCACCTACTACTTGGGACCTTTTATTATTCATACCCCTATTATGTTACTATTCTTGGGGCTCAGAGACTTTGTTTTTCTTTATTACGCACTGGCACTTTGGTGCTAGTTGGTTTCACTGGCAAAGTTTATTTTTATTTTTGTACAACATTACACATATACCCAGGTGCATGCACTCAAGTGCTTGTACACGGTTTAGCTTGGATGGAGTACGGACAGCAAAGAGCCATTAGGAGAAGCTTGCATCTCCAAAACAGACTTCTATTACTCCTGAAAATGCTAGCTGCCTGGCTGGAACAAGCAAGTGAAGTTAGTTCTTACAGTAAGGAAAAAAAAGTATTTGATCCCCTGCAGATTTTGTACATTTGCCCGCTGACAAAGAAATGATCAGTCTATAATTTTATTTTAACAGTGAGAGACAGAATAATAACCAAAAATTCCAGAAGAACTTTATAAATTGTATTGTATTTTAATGAGTGACATAAGTATTTGATCCCCTATCAATCGTCAAGATTTCTGGCTCCCAGGTGTCTTCTATACGGGTAATAAGCTAAGATTAGGAGGACCAGTGGCGGTTCGTCCATAGAGGGCGCTGGAGCGCCGCCCCCTCTGGCTCTCACCGCCACTGAGTGAAATAACATAGATTCATGCATTGCACGAATCTATGTTATTTTCGCCGCTGCCGCTGTTATTCAGATGGTCGGCGCTCAATGTCCGGCCATCTGAATAACGCCAGCTGGTTGGCTGTAGGGAAATGTCTATCAAAGCCAACGGCTCTGATAGGCTTTCCCAATACAGCCCCCGGGTCCCGGAATCTTATTCTCGGAGCGCACAGACTGTACGCCCCTTGAATAAGATGACAGGCGCCTCAGCCAATCAGGTTGGCCGGTTCTGGCTACCTGTAACCTGATTGGCTGAGACGCCTGTCAGTCATCGAGGGCGGGAGAAGACATCGTGGGACGTGGATGCCTGACTCCAGTAAAGGTAAGTGCCGGGCGGGGGGGGGAGGAAGAACGCAATTTACAGGGCACACGGCACAGTGGGGACAATTGGCACAGCGGCGACCATTAAAGGGCACAGTGGCTGCGTTTAATGGCATGGCACAGTGGTGACAATGGGTGGCACAGTGGCTGCATTTAATGGCATGGCACAGTGGTGACAATGGATGGCACAGTGGCTGCGTTTAATGGCATGGCACAGTGGTGACAATGGATGGCACAGTGACTGCGTTTAATGGCATGGCACAGTGGTGACAATGGATGGCACAGTGACTGCGTTTAATGGCATGGCACAGTGGTGCGAATTGATGGCACAGTGACTGCATTTGATGGCATGGCACAGTGACTGCGTTTAATGGCATGGCACAGTGGTGCGAATTGATGGCACAGTGGCTGCATTTGATGGCATGTAACAGTGGCTGCGTTTGGGCACAGTGAGACTGCAATTTTTTTTTCCTTTGCGCCCCCCCAAAAATTTTGAGCACCAGCCGCCACTGAGGAGGACTCTCCTAAAGGGAGTTCTCCTAATCTCAGCTTGTTACCTGTATAAAAGACACCTGTCCACAGGAGCAATCAATCTGATTCCAATCTCTCCATCATAGCCAAGACCAAAGAGCTATCCAAGGATGCCAGGGACAAGATTGTAGACCGACACAAGGCTTGAATAATAATTAGTAATAAGCTCTGCATGGTTTGAGATTACCAGGTTCAGCAGAGCATCATTTCTAGTCGGGGCCTCTATGAACTGTACCATAAACTGCCTTGTAATAGGTGATTGGCTAAGAGCAGTGGACATGTCAGTGAAACTCTGGTGATGGGCATTAGTTTTTAATGATTGCAATGTATGGTGAATTTTCTGTAAATTTTTGATTTTACTTTATAAATGGATCCTTATGTCCAGGGGCTAATAGAACAGAATGCCTTGGGGTAGAAAGGACAACAACTAACGACTATTGGCAGTGAATACAAATGTTATTGCAGCTCCTGGAATAAAGTCTTTATTTAAAAAAGTATTTCTCTTATACAAAATCATCCAAATTCCAACCCCCACCACCGTCTGGATATGGATGTACCTGTCAATAAAGCTTTGAAATTCAGCGGTTGGAGTTGAATCAATTGGGCGGCACAGCGTGTGGGCATTCGTATGCAGAAAGTGAATTGAAAACCAATAACAGCAATGTTTTATTGTCTCTGGTTGTTCTGCATCAATTACTAATAAACATCATTGACTTTAGTCTTTATGGGGAGTATTCACAGCTCTCCCTTCAAAACATTACTTTACAATCTCTGGGGGGATTTGTTGTTTAAAGGAAATCTTTCACACGGAAAGCTTACATTTTTTGGGGGGTGGCAAACAATCCGACCCCCCCGGTTGGTCCCAAGCCTGGCACTTACCCCATCTGGGTCACGGGCAACAATCACTTTCTCCAGGCGTTGTCTCCTCCTCCTGGTGCTTTATGGCAGATTCCTCTGTGTCTCCGCCCTCCTCCTCCTCTGCGACCAAAAGGATAGCTTCTCCTCTCGGCCAATCGGGTGATGGGTCTAAGGAGCCGCTTCCTGATTGGCCCGAAGGAGAATCAGAAAGATAATAGTGAATATTATTTCGCTATTGTCACACAACTGGGTGGGCTCTCTTCCCCGAGCCCACCCTTTTTTGAAGCCTATTAGAGCCCCTGGCTCTAATCACATGCTTCAAAAAGAAAAAAACCCATTGGAATCCATGCGTCTGGCACCCCGCATGTAGATTAGGGGGCCGGACCCATGGATTAGGGGGCCCTTTTGCCCTGCATTATGGGCCGCCACTGAGTTTAAGGATGAGCTCTGGCCTTCCCTTCAGTCTTGCATGTTTTTTTATGGGCTCATCTCCTGTAGTGAAATTGCTTGCTGTGATTCCACTCCATATATATCAATACTAAGTGTTGAGCTAATAATTGATACATTAAACACAAACTATACAAAGTAATAGAATATAATAATAATATTATAGCAATTTAATATTGCTACACTTAGGCCTCGTACACACGATAGGTTAAACCGATGAGAATGGTCTGATGGACCGTTTTCATCGGACAAAACCTATCGTGTGTGGGCGCTATCGGTTAAAAAAGGACAAAACCGATCGTTAGTAGGCACGACCATCGGTTAAAAATCCACGCATGCTCAGAATCAAGTGGACGCATGCTTGGAAGCATTGAACTTCGTTTTTTTCAGCACGTCGTTGTGTTTTACGTCACCGCGTTCTGACACAATCGTTTTTTTAAACAATGGTGTGTAGGCGTGAAGGACCATCAGTGAGCTTCATCGGTTAACCGATGAAAACGGTCCATCGGTCCGTTTTCATCGGATGGACTGATCGTGTGTACGCGGCATTAGAGGCTCCTCTCTTCTTTTTTTATACTCAGTTGTGACATAACGCTACTTTTATATCAAGACATGGCTTGTATATCAAGGCAAAATTGATTAAAACATTTTGCTTGTCTTGCAAAACGCTCTCAAACCAAGTTACTCTCAAACCAAGGTTTTACTGTATTATCAATCAACTGTGTTTACTCTTTTTAAATCATAACAGAAACTACCAAAATGACCCTGATCAAAAGAAAGAAATTGAATTTAAAAATCATATATTTTTTTTTAAACTGTCACCAGTCAGTTTCCCAGATCACCACCACACCAGTCAAATGATGACCCTGCACTGGTAACACTATGTAAAACCAAAAAAAATCACATCCACACAGGTTGAACTAAATGGATGGGAGTGGACTGGAGTCTTTATTCAACTTTACCAACTTTGAATTTCAGTTCAAAAGCTCACATCGGACTTTTGCTGTCGGAATTTTCGATCGCATGTCAAGTTCATGAGGTGCATAAATGGCCTACACCTATAGCAAGGGCATTATTTACCTTCAGTCAAAGCTGCAAAGTTTGTTTTTATCTTACCTGCATAGGCTAATCCTCTAATCCTTTATACATCGCACTAAAAAAGGAACAAAACGAATATAAACAAATAAATTATCAACTCAGCACTAGATCATTTTACGTGCTAATGGATGTCTATTAGGTGTCAACTAGAAGAAAACACAAAAGTATAAAAAAAATCACATAATACAAGGCATGGATCTTGTAGAAAAAGGCTTCATCTCCCAGCCGTGCCCAGACAACGTGATGTCTTAATATGGCCTACCGCTACATATATAGGTGCAAAGGCGCATTTTTATGTTGTCATGACTACCTGGAGTCTGGGATTAGTCTGACCCTGGTCACCCAGACTCTGAATCTAAGTTGTGTGATATGTATAGGCAATTCTGTTTTGCTTGGCGTGTTTTATTCCACTTTGCCCTTTCCAGACATGCCCTTTGGTTGACCACGTTCATTTCTTCCTCGTATCTGCAGACACTGAACATTCCTAGAAATTGTTCGGAGAATACAGTAACACTCACAGTTTAATTAAAACCTAAAGCTACATTTAAACAAGGAGTTTCTGTGCGAGAGGAATTTAATGAGTAACCCTGACAGTCATTCACTCTCAATTCAGCTATAGGCTATTTGATACTGTAATTATGTTTTCAGATACGTTTCCGCTTAACTGAGTTGGAAGAACTTATCTGAGATATGTGAAGGTATCAGAGAAAAGCCCACATCTTGAATGTAATCGTGCTAAAAACTAATCAGGTAGGATCACAAAGAAACTCGGCTGAATAGACCTCAAGGCTTTAAATGCTTAGGGGATGCGTAGTGGTTGTCATCATATTTTTGTTCTTTATTATGGTCAGTTCTAAAAAATAAATGTCTCTTTTTGTTGTTTAGTTTGGTAAATATAAATATTGCATATTGATATGCAGTTTACTTTCCAGACAGTAGATGGCGATCTTGTTTCCTTTTTACATAGTCAGCTATATCACCTTTTATCTCTGCTGATGGAAAACCCCCAGTCTACAGAATTTCAATGAATGATGCAAGAGGGGAAAACCTCTCACTACCTGGTTCAATAGGAGGTTTCAGTCAGACGAAGGAATCGGCCAAGTAAGTAGCATCCACCTATGCTGTTTTTTTTTGTTTTTGTTTTTAAGCTAACCCATAGTTGCCCTGTTGGAAACCTGCCTGTCAGGGCTGGGCTCAGCCCTTCCTTCTCTGAGTTGGCAGTCAACACTCACATGTTGAAGATCCTGCTTGTCAGTCCTGCCTACTTAAAGTGGTTGTAAACCCACTTTTTTCACTTTTACCTACAGGTAAGCCTATAATAAGGCGTACCTGTAGGTATAAAGAATATCTCCTAAACCTGTACGGTTTAGGAGATATTCCCCTCGCAATGCGCCGCTGATTGCAGCGGCGCATGTGCAGGGGGATCCACGGCGAAAGGACCGGCAGCCGCCGGACCTTGCCGAATTTAAATTTCCCACACGCACGCGCGGGAGTGACGTCATCGCCGCTCCAGCCAATCACATCGCTGGAGCGGCGATACCCGGAAGACACGCCGGAGCAAGATGACATCTCGCTCGGCGTGGACCAGGTAAGTGTTCTTCACCTCGTTCCGAGGAAAGTATTTCATAATCAGCCAGTATGCGGTGCATACTAGCTGATTATGCCTTTTGCCTTGCAGGTTTGAAAAAAAAAAAATGTTTATGCGGTTTACAACCGCTTTAAGCCTTCCAGCTCAGTTTCTCTCTGCCTTCGCCTTGGTCAACATCACAGAGAATATCTCCTGCATTCCTGTTGAAGACTTGCTTGGCTGACCTTCCTTCTGGCTCCTGATCTCGCTTGCTGTTCTACGCGTTCTTCTCTGGCTCGCTGACATTTGGCTTGGCTGACTATCCGATCCGGTTCCTGAACTCTGGCTATGTTTTGACTACGCTTACTCTGTTTATCTTTTTATTATTATTATTATTTTTATTATTAATAAATTAAGTGTGATTTAACTGTACTTCTGTCTCGGTCTGATTCATGGTTTCTGACACTGCCATACATAAGCACAGGACAGTCACCTGATGATATGTCTTTAATCATTTGAGGTTTCATGGTGACAGACCTTTATGGCAGGGCTTGACAAATTTGTTTTACATCTAGGAGCCAGCTAAAAAAGTTAGGAGACAGTTTTTTTTTTAAATTAACAAATCTTATAGATGGAACGTGTAACATGTTCCCGAAGGTGAACTTACCCTTTAATCCTAACACAGCCAGAACCGTTTTTGCGTTTTTTGCACACATTTAAAAAAAAATCACTTTACGCCTGAAGATTACATAAAACCCCCAAACATTATATATAAAGCAGACACTGTAGAGAATGAAATAGTGGTAGTTGCAATTTTTTTATGTCACATGATATTAACACAAGTTAGTCAGTATAAAGAAAAACACATTTAAAAGTTAATTTTAGGGGGCACAAAAACGCAACAAAATTACCCAATTTTTAGGTAAACTTTAAAAGCAGAGGTTGAACCGAGTAATTAGATACCAAACATGTCAGTGCCCTATATTTTCTATAGACGACGCGTTAAAAGCCCCCTATAGGTCATCAGTTTAGGAGGCCTGGAGTTAGAATTATTGCTCTCATTTCGGCATGTGTTTGCGCAATCAGGAGTAGGCGCCCTGCCACGTGTGTTTAAGTTTGTTTGTGCATATATGTGGGGGTGTGGGGCATCAATTTTTTTTTGGGGGGGGGTTTATGTGCTTGCTTATAAGATATTATTTTTGGTGACTCTCTTTAATGAGACATGCTGGGTCAAAAAGACCCAGCATTTCTCCCCTGTGCTCCACTGAATGTAATGCAATGCCCATCACACTGCATTACATTCTTTCCCGGCCTTGTTGACTGGAGAAACTGTCAACAGGGATCGGGAATTGAGAAGTGACGCCACAAGTGTGTCCACTCTCCTCCCTCCCCTCTGCCCGGGGGCACCCGCTATGCCGGTCCCGGGCCCCACAGATTGGCAAGTGAAGCCCAGAATTCATACCATGGGGGCACGTGGGGGATGTGGGGAGCATTCGGGTGGCAGCCCAGGCACCTGGACAAACCTTCTTGTCACAATGGCGACCTGGCACCTGGGGCTTGTCGAGCGCTGCTTTATGGCACCATTGTAATAATACGAAGACCACAAATGGACATTTAAAACAATAGATGTGCAATAAACTGGCAATTGTAGCTTTACAATAAAGTGGAATTTAAGCCTAATACTAAATATTCTTAAAAAATTTCCCTCCCCCTCCTCCTACTTATCCTGTCTACCCTACATCCAGTCCAATCACGTGACCAGCAGCTCAGGCTCCCCTGTTTTAGTGAGTGTCGGCTGCAGGGAAGAGGAGGGAGCGTCGACACCAACTGGACCATGGGAGCCTATGGGTGGTGTCTATTCCCAGCCGTTGTTGAGTGCTCCATGACACAGGAGAGTGGGAGCTGCAGGCTCAAGTGACCATCCTGCACAGAAGTGACATCATCCAGTGCCAATCATAGACCCAAAGACCAGCATCCAGAAGAAGCCAGGGAGAAGATGGCAGCAATGATGGGAGCCTCTCAGGCAGCGGACAATTGATGCAAAGGTGAGTATAGCAGAACTAATTTCAGCTTTAAGAATGAAACTATACTATATTTTTGCATAATTGTCCTTTTTAGGACAAAATGACAGTGTCTGTGCAAAAGACATTCACTCCTATAGAGCGGCTGTCCATCCTTAGAGTGCATAATAGACAGCTTCTCCTTTAAAGGGGTTGTAAAGGTAAAAGTTTTTTCACCTTTATGCATTCTATGTTTAGGTGATATTTATTTTACCTACAGGTGAGCCTTATTTTAAGCTTAGTTGTAGGTAACAATCACCACTTGTGCTTTACTACCTTTTTAAAAATCAGCAGCTACAGTATTTGTAGCTGCTGACTTTTACGTTGAGGAAGATCCTCTGTAAGGTGACATGACACCCCGGTAGGTAGGATATGCCCTATCCATCCCTGCAGGCGAGGCGAGGCGCTGCTCCCCCCTCCTTCTCCTGCCACCAACAGCCTGGAACCTACACGCTGCAGAAAGGATAAGCAATCCCGCCTGTGCAGTTTGTAGTATGGCAAGGAAGATGATTGGCCAGCTGTCATGTGTCTGCTTTGCGCTGCGTCCTCTGATTGGCGGAGGCAGGTTCGGCGTCTTCCTCTTAGTAACAATTACTAGGGTGGGATCTCGCTTATTTCCTGCTTCCTCCTCTCCCGGGCTGATCGGTGAGTTCTCGGCCACTGCACGTCCGGACACCTGTACCGGGTAATACACCGAACTCTCCTCTCCATAGGACTTCCCTATCAATGCCGTGTGTAGTCCTAGTACCCGGGGGAGGGTAATCGTGTCCTGATCACACCATACATGTGCAGAGGAACCAAGCTGCATGAGATTTGTATAGGCCTGAGGGTTCATATACTAAGGCAAGGCTCACAGCTGTGCATTGTGGGAAGGTGTGCAAACATGCACCCCCCTTTTCAGGTGCACGGTGGTTACATTACTATTCACCTTAAAGGATAAGGTCACCTTTTTACTAATCCCATAGCGGGCAGTGGTGGCCCGTTCATTAGGGGCACATAGGCGCCGACCTCGCCCAACACCTAAACTACATGCATGGCGCTGGATGCATGGATTTCTATGTGGGTTTTTTAAGCACATGATTTTTTTGGGGGGGAAAAAACACTGTCACAAATTAAAGTTGTAAGCCCAATTTTTTGTATAATGTAAAAGATGTCATTACGCCAAGTAAATAGATACCTAACATGTCACGCTTTAAAATTGCCCATGCTCGTGGAATGGCGCTAAACTTTGGTACTTATAAAATCTTTATAGGCTATGCTTTAATTTTTTTATTTTATACAGTCTATCAGTTTAGAGTCAGAGTGCTTTCACACTCGCAGCGCCCGGGAGCCGGCTGTAAAGCGCTGCTTTTTTATAGTGGTGCTTTTCCATCGTTTTTTTTTAGGGCGATTTTAACCACCGCTAGCCAGTGGTGGCTGGTGCTCAACATTTTTGGGGGGGCGCAAACAAACCAAAAAAAAAAAAAAAAAAAACAATTGCAGCCTCACTGTGCCATGCCATCAAACACAGCCACTGTGCCATGCCATCAAACACAGCCACTGTGCCATGCCATCAAACACAGCCACTGTGCCATGCCATCAAACGCAGCCACTGTGCCATGCCATCAAACACAGCCACTGTGCCATGCCATCAAACACAGCCACTGTGCCATGCCATCAAACACAGCCACTGTGCCGTGCCATCAAACGCAGCCACTGTGCCGTGCCATCAAACGCAGCCACTGTGCCATGCCATCAAACGCAACACTGTGCCATCAATTTTCACCACTGTGCCATGCCATCAAACGCAGCCACTGTGCCATGCCATCAAACGCAACCACTGTGCCATCAAACGCAGCCACTGTGCCGTGCCATCAAACGCAGCCACTGTGCCGTGCCATCAAACGCAGCCACTGTGCCATGCCATCAAACGCAGCCACTGTGCCATGCCATCAAACGCAGCCACTGTGCCATGCCATCAAACGCAGCCACTGTGCCATGCCATCAAATTGTCGCCACTGTGCACTTTGTCGCCACTGTGCCCTTTGTCACCACTGTGCCAATTATCGCCACTGTGCCCTAGTAATTATCTCCACTGTGCCCTGTAAAATGCTGCTGGCTCTGATAGGCACTTCCACAGCCAACCAGCTGCCGTTATTCAGATGGCCGGCGCTTACCAGGGGGCCAGCCATCTGAATAGTCGGCAGCAGCGGCAATACATAGATTCATGCAATGCATTAATCTATGTATTGTATCAGTGGCGGTGCGGAAGCGAGAGGGGGCGGCGCTCCGGCACCCTCTATGGACGCACTAGCAGCTGAAAAAGGGTTAAAAGCGCCGCTACTGCGGCACTTGTTCGGCGGCACTATCCATTGAATTCAATGGGCAGGGGCGCTTTAAGACCGGTGTATTCACCGCTCCTACAGCGCCTCAAACATGCGGCTAGCAGGATTTTTTTTTTTTTACCGTCTTGCTGGTTCACATATCTCCGGTGCGGTGTGCCGGAAAAACGCCTGCCTTTTTCGGGCTGAAATCAGACTTGAACCGGTGAACCAGCGCGCACCGGACCCCAGCTGTGAGCCGCATGCGGCGGCAGTGTGAACCCGGCCTAAATGTCGTTTACATATGCGGACGCAGCCTACGTATGCCTTTGCTTCTCTGTGCAGAGAAGGGAGCGCTTTAAATTTATTATTATTTTTTATTTTTTTGTTATTGTTTGTTTTTATTTATTTATTTTTTACACTTTCCCTTTAAAAAAAATAAAAATTCTGATCACTTTTATTCCTATTACAAGGAATGTAAACATCCCTTGTAATAGGAATAGGACATGACCGGTCCCCTTTACAGAGAGATTTGTGGTCTATAATAGGAGTCGACTGATATTGTTTTTTCTGGTCCGTTACCTATTTTTCGACCGCCTTTTAGGCCGATAGCCGACGTCGGGTGCCGATATTCCGTACATCACTGTCACTTGCCACCCATATGAATCGCTGTTCCTGAGAGCTTACAGTCTAATAATTCTGTTTTCTATATAGGGAACAAACTCTCCAAAATCTGACCATCGCTGAAGACATATGAAGGGATCCCTGCAGTATGTGATCCACAGAAGGTTTGTCGCTGGATACTTGGAGAAATCAAATCCCTTTTATCTGGATTTTACATTGCCGTTTTGTTTTCTATTGAAGCTCTGTGGGCTTTTTAGTTAATAGGTCTGGAAGAGCAGCAAGCAAATTGCATGTTCATAATCATTTGATAATTGAGCGCACTCTCTTCTGTGGTTGTATGAGATAATAGGGCTTGTAAAGAAGCTTCTAATATCAGCCCAGGATTACAGGACGTTTTTCTTTAATATTGGCAGCTCTGAATTTTCCTCTGGCCCTATCTGTACATGCCTGCTTTTCCATATTTTTGTTGTTGTATTAATTATTTTGCGTCTGCCCACAGTGGTTGTGCTGCAGGAGGGCGGCAGCTGCAGGCAAGGCAACGTACCTGTACGTCACGCCCCCTGCCGTCCCATGCTGTGATTGGACACGGCGACAGTTTGGTAGCTGATTTCAGCCAATAATTTTAGCTGAAGTCAGTGGATCGGCTGTGACCAATCACACACAAAGTTCTGTGTTTACAAAAACACAGAACTCTTTGTACTGTGAACAGAGATCTGGCTGTTTCTTCTCCCTGCAAATCGGGGAGAAAAAAAAAAACAGCCATATAGTTAGGTAAAAGCAACACACATTTCATATTATTAGGCACACAGTTTGCCCTTTGTCTTTAGATGGTAACCCCTTCCCAGACAGTGTCATTAGTACAGTGACAGTATTGGCACTGATCACTGTATTAGTGTCACTAAGGCTGCATTCACACCTGAACGCGGCATATTTTACCACGATTTGTCGCGTCAAATTGCGGCGTTTTGTCCTGCGATTTGCCGCGACAAAACACAGAGTTTTTTTAAGCCTAACATACGCCGGAGGGGTGATCAACATTGTCGGCTATGCCGAAAGCCGCCTGAAGAAAAGGTCCGGGACTTGTTTTGAGCTTCAGGCGTACGGCGTTTCGGCGTTTGGCGTGGAGATGTGAACCATCTCCATAGCCGACAATGTTAAGTCACCCCTCCAGCGTATTTCAGGCTGCAATAGCATCGCGCTACAGGCGACAAAACGCCTAGGCGTTTTCACGCCCGACGCTATTGCAGCCTGCAATACGCTGGAGGCGTGATTTAACATTGTCGGCTATGGAGATGGTTCACATCTCCACGCCGAAACGCCGTACGCCTGAAGCTCAAAACAAGTCCCGGACCTTTTCTTCAGGCGGCTTTCGGCGTTCGGCATAGCCTACAATGTTGTCACCCCTCCGGCGTATGTTAGGCTTAAAAAATGCCGCGGCAAATCGCGGGACAAAACGCCGCAATTTGTCACGGCAAATCGCGGTAACATACGCCGCGTTCAGGTGTGAATGCAGCCTAATGGTGTCAGTGCACCTCCCAGCCAGTGGCAGCTAACCCCAGATTGCCTTCCACACTATCACAGTCCCACTATATGTCGCTGATCGCTGCCATTACTAGTATAGCGTCATAGTAAATTCCAGTTTTAATATCATAGTTTTGTAGACGCTATAACTTTCACACAAACCAATTACTGTGTTTTATTGGCGTATAACACTCACTTTTTTACCCTGAAAATAGAGGGTAAACTGTGCCTGTGTGTTATACGCAGGGGGCTGTGGAAAGATTTTTTTCCTGAAACTTCCCTCTTAACCACTTGCTTACTGGGCACATAAACCCCCTTTGTGCCCAGGCAAAATTTCAGCTTCCGGCACTGCGTCGCTTTAACTGACATTTGCGCGGTCGTGCGACATGGCTCCCAAACAAATTGGCGTCCTTTTTTCCCCACAAATAGAGCTTTATTTTGGTGGTATTTGATCACCTCTGCGGTTTTTATTTTTTGCGCTATAAACCAAAAAAGAGGGACAATTTAAAAAAAAATATATATATTTTTTACTTGTTGCTATAATAAATATCCCAATTTAAAAAAAAAAAAAAGAAAAACTATTTTTTTTCTCGGTTAAGGCCGATAAGTATTTTTCGACGTATTTTTGTAAAAAAAAAAAAAAAAATCGCAATAAGCGACTGGTTTGCGCAAAAGTTATAGCGCCTACAAAAAGGGGAACAGAATGATTTTTTTTAATTATTTTTTTTTTACTAGTAATGGCGGTGATCTGCGATTTTTATTGGGACTGCGATATTGCGGCGGACATATCGGACACTTTTGACACATTTGAGACCATTCACATTTATACAGCGATCAGTGCTATAAAAATGCACTAATTACTGTATAAATGTGACTGGCAGGGAAGGGGTTAACACTAGGGGGTGAGGAAGGGGTTAAATGTGTATCCTGGGTGTGTTCTTACTGTGTGGGGGGTGACTGGGGGAGGTGACCGATGCTGTGTCCCTATGTACAAGGGACACAGCATCGGTCTCCTCTCCTCTGACAGCACGTGGAGCTCTGTGTTTACACACAGAGCTCCACGTCCCTGCTGTGTTCCCGACGATCGCGTGTACCCGGCGGACATCGCGGCCGCCAGGTACACGCATCGGCTCTTCAGCGATGCGCCGGGACAGTGTTTACCTGCTGCGCGCCCCCCAGGGGCGCGCGCGGTAATGCACTTTAAATGACGTCCAAAGACGTCCACTTGGCACCTGAGAGCCGCGCTGTTGACGGCTTTTGTCAATAGCGTGGGTCTCAAGTGGTTAAAGTTAGGGTGCGCGCTATACGCCGATAAGTACGGTAATCTACACTTATTTTACCAAAGACGCGTAGCAGAATTTTTTTTTATTTTTTAACTTTTATTATTAGATAATTTCTGTAATAAAACCGATTTCCAAAATGTTCGGTTCTTTATTTATTTTGTTTATATTGCCAAAAATGTAAAAACCATCGTTGATCAAATACCACCATAAGAAAGCTCTATTTGTGTGAAAAAAAAAAATGCTTGACGTTTCATTTGTGTACAGTGTTGCATGACTGCACAATCGCTAGCTAAAGTAGCACACAGTGCTGAATAGCAAAATATGCCCTGGTCATGAAGGGGTAAAACCTTCCGGAGGTCAAGTTGTTAAAGATTAGTAGATTTACCACTAGAGGGAGCTCTTATTTTTTTTTATTTTTTTTTGATTGATTATTCAGTCCCCCTAGTTAGCAGCTGCTAAAATACGATATCAGCCACAGAGGGGGTGCATGGTTTTCAGTGGGACAGCAAATTCATAGACTTGTATTGTGACACTATGGCAGTAGGTGAAAAGCAAATATAGCTTGATATAGGTGGATGTTCTTTGTTGTTGGGTCCCATTTAGTGCTGGAACCTGCCATTACCTAGGGCTGCAATCATACTCAAGATGAGCATCTTTGATCATTTTTAAAGGCCTTTTTTTATTTTTATTTTTTCTTTAAAAAAATGTATGTTTGTACAGGCATTTTGAGTTTTTTTTAAGAATGACGTGTTTCTGGTCCTGCAGCCTCCTTCGATACTTATATCACATCTCCCTAGAGCAGGGGTCTCCAAACATTCTAAACAAAGGGCCGGTTTATTGTCCTTCAGACTCTTGGAGGGCCGGACTTTGGCCAGCGGGAGGTGGAAATTTTCCTGGCATCAGTGGAACTAAACATATGGTATTAGGGGAAGAAATAGTGCCCCATCGTTTGTATCATAGGGAGGAATAGTGCCCCATTAGTGGTGTCAGTGGGAGAAATGGTGCTCCACTGTCTGTGTCAGAATAGTGTCTCGTATCAGTGTGAGGGATACTGCCCCAAGGGCCGGGTAAAGGCAAGCAAAGGGCCGCATCCGGCCCTCGGGCCGTAGTTTGGAGACCACTGCCCTAGAGCTACAGGATCAGGCCCACGTAAATAATAGGGAGGTACATTGATATTCATAAACACGCCTGCATATTATATTTTAATTTTAAATGTTTGTTTGCATAGACCCAAGTCTTCTGCATAGACCCAACTGTCACAAGTTTTCTAATGTGAACCTCTTAAACTTTGTCTTTTAGGTGGTACATATGAACATTTCATACTCAGACCAGAGAATTTCATAATGTTGTCCTCAAGCTCCTCACACAAGTAAGAATACAACAGTTTTATGCAAAGCATGTAGTAGATTTATACATTTTACTTTAGCAGCCACAGCAATATAAATGTCCTTTTTGAATAAAACATTTTTATTATAACAAACACACATGATCACTGTATAAGCAATAATTTTTACTTTGTGAATGTCATCCATTCATATGTCATTGTGTACTATTTTGGTAGCTGTGAATGGCCACAGCTATCACATGGTATGGGTCCATTATTGGCCCTGAGCCATGTGATCACTGTGACTGATCACAATTGTACACAACAGCTATGAATGACCGAGTTATTGTATACAACTCTTTACAGCGACCACATGGCACTAGAGCTGCACACAGCAGCCTGCTACATTGAACTGTGTTCTGCTGTGTTCGATGGATACAGCGGGTCACAGATTGCGCCGCCGCTAGGATGTGCACGAGGTGCGCGACTGAGAGGACACCATATGACATCCACCCGTGATGGCAGTGCTTCCACCAGGGTTTGACAAATTTTCTTGGAATCTAGGAGCCAGCTAAAAAAGTTAGGAGCCAGAAAACGCAGAAGCGAACGCATACGTGAGTAGCGCCCGCATATGTAAATGGTAATCAAACCACACATGTGAGGTATCGCCGAGATTGGTAGAGCGAGAGCAATAATTCTAGCCATAGACCTCCTCTGTAACTCAAAACATGCAACCTGTAGAATTTTTTTAAACGTCGCCTATGGAGATTTTAAAGGGTAAAAGTTTGTCGCCGGGTAGAACTCTTAATTGTCAGAGGAAGGTTAACAGTGAGTATGCATGCTGTGCCAGGGCAGAAGACATTGCAGTACAACTAAGAAAAAGGAGCTTTGAAACTGTAGTATATATAAATGCATTTTAATTCTGACAGAGGATGATTGTAGAAGGAACCCTTGGAATTAATACTGTTCAAAGACTTTTTATTATACATTAAATGTCTAATTCTGGTACTGGGGTAGTGATATTTTTATGCATGCACTGCCAAATAGGGTGGCTGAGTTCCGAACTCCTTTGCATTAACACTTGATACTACCGGGTTTGGATGTTTTCAGAAACAATTTTTTTTCTTAATTGTACATTCCATTCCATAGGACTGTGCTCTGCGGACTAGGCCGAAGCTGCGGCCTCGCCTAAAACATCCTGCCCGCAGCTCACCGCGATCCTGGGAAAAGGCCGCAAGCGGCATCCCTTTTCCAGGATCGCTGCGGGCAGGATGTTTTAGGCGAGGCCGCGGCTTCGGCCTTGTCCGCCGCGATCCTGACAAAAGGCCGCAGACTAGGTCGAAGTCGCGGCCCCGTCTAAAAACTTAGGACCGGCGCTATGTGGACTAGGTCGAAGCCGCCGCTCGCCTAAAACATCCTGCCCGCAACGATCCTGGGAAAAGGGCGCGAGCGACAGATGCTGCTCGCGGCCTTTTCCCAGGATCGTGGCAAGCTGCGGGCAGGATGTTTTAGGCGAGGCCGCGGCTTCGTCCTAGTCCTCAGAGCGCCGGTCCTATGGAACCAAAACATTTTTTCGCCCATGTCCACCTTCCCAGCCAAGACCCCACTCGCCAGGACGCTATTTCTAAATTTAAATAAACCATTCAAATATTTTGTGAGATTATGCATTGGTAAAAACGAAGAAAATACAACATAGTCATACACATTTTTAGAGAAGTCAAAGCCTCAATAATAATAAGACGCATGTAAATATGAACAGTACCACTAGCACAGTGTTTACCTACAATTTCCTCATAACAAAAGTTGCGCTCAATATAGTACACTTGGCGACACGACCAAATACGTGAATAGCCTGATAATAACACGTATCATGCTATTGTTTCATGGTAAGAACTAGAGTACTATGTAAATATGTATCATTAAGGAAAAAGACAAATCTACCTAGTGCCGGTAATTTGCTAAACACAAACCATAAGCAGACCGTAAATATCGTTGTGTTGGAATTGTCATAAATCAAATGCCTTGTAGGGGAATCCCAATGAGCCTATTTAGAATAAAAGGATTTAAGACCATGACTATTAATTGTTAAGAATTAATGGATATTAACTCTACAAATCGCCTCAATGAGGTTAGGTGTGTGCCTAGCGTTCCATGCTTTAGTTGTAGTTAATCTTGCAGCTATAATGCCACGTACACACGATCGGACATTCCGACAACAAAACCGTGGATTTTTTTCCGACGGAATGTTGGCTCAAACTCGTCTTGCATACACGCGGTCACACAAATGTTGTCGGAAATTCCAAACATCAAGAACGCGGTGACGTACAACACTACGACGAGCCGAGAAAAATGAAGTTCAATGATTCCAAGCATGCGTATGATTTTTGTGCATCGGGATTGGCTACAGACGATCGGAATTTCCGACCAAGAACTTTTTTTGTCGGAAAAATTGAGAACCAGCTCTCAAACATTTGTTGTCAAAGTCCAATGGAGCATACACACAGTCGGATTTTCCAACAACAAGCTTACATCGAACATTTGTTGTAGGAAATTCCAACCGTGTGTACGCAGCATTAGAGTATGCAAAATTGGGGTTCTATATTGTATAGGGAACTGGTCTATCTTTAGGACCAATAATGCTAAATGAGAAGATGGGGAAACAAAAATACCCGAAGTTAGGGATATGAGGGAGAACACCGTATTTCAAAAACTACGGAGAGACCTTCAGTCCTACAATAAATGCATTAAATTCCGAGTCAAGCCACATTGCCGCCAACATAAGAATACATTTTCGATAATCTATACAGAGTTAAGTATCCTTATCCTAAGAATAGAATCTTAAGGGCGTTATCCCAATGATTCACGCAATGGGTCACACTAATCTTGTTGGACAATGTGTGTTTCCATTCCTCATCAGAGAAAGTTTTACCAAAGTCTTTTTCCCAGCTCACTATATATGAGCGGATTTAATAGAAGGGGCAGAATATTGGAGATACTGCCAAAACCATGAGAGACCACCTTTATTTGGTCCAAATTTTTTTGCCACATTTTTACGACTGTAATAACTGTAAGAGGGTGTTTTTGATGGAAGGCATGTATCCATAGGCAAGTATAAGTATACTTCCCCTCCACTATCTATGATCTTAAAAGGACGTAAGGCCCATTTGGATCCATAGGGTAACAGTAACTGATTGGAGCAGATTTCCCATCTGCTTGGTGGGGTGTCGAGGATTAGGGTGGTTAACCATGAACCCCCAGCCCTCCATGGAAATGGAAGGTAATAATGGTATGTGAATGGGGTTGTAGATCCATTTGGTGTATAATAACTGCAAGTCATGGTTGGGCATCATGGCCCTCTCAATACTCGCCCAATACTTGTTCTGAGGTATAAACCAGGCCTTAATCTGATCAAGTAATGCTGCATAATAATATTTAATGAGCATTGGTAAACCTACCCCACCTTCCGATTTATGTTTGAATTAGACAGAAAAAGGAAGAATGGGCAAAACATATCACTCTCTAGGTGTGGAAAGCTGGTAGAGACATCCCCAAAAACACTTGCAGCTGTAATTACAGTGAAAGGAGGTTCTACAAAGTATTGACTCAGGGGGGCGCTATACAAATGTACCCCACACTTTTCACATATTTATTTGTAAAAGAAAAAAACATTCATCATTTTCCTTCCACTTCACAATTATGTGCCACTTTGTGTTGGTCTATAACAGTGGTCTCCAAACTATGACCCGGGGGCCAGATGTGGCCCTTTGCTTGCTCTTGCCTGGCCCTTGAAGCCATAATTCCTTCTAATGGGACCAACTATGGGGACCAATGACACCAACGATGGGGCACAATTTTTCCCAGTGACACCAAGAATAGGGCACAATTAGGGCACACTGATACCAATGTTGACTGATGTCGGGACTCCCAAGGGCCACAGTCCAGCCCCCCTAAAATCTGAAGGACAGTAAACTGGCCCTTTGTTTAGAAAGTTTGGTCTACAACATAAAATTCCAATAAAGTAACTTTTAAGTTTTTGGTTGTAACATGACAAAATGTGGAAAATTTCAAGGGGTATGAATACTTTTTTAAGGCACTTTATCTCCTTAAGCCTCGTATACACGATCAGTCCATCCGATGAGATAGGTCTGAAGGAACGTTGTCATAGGTTAACCGATGAAGCTGACTGATGGTCCGTAAATAACCGATCGTGTCAACGCGGTGACGTAAAACACGACGTGCTGAAAAAAAAAGAAGTTCAATGCTTCCAAGCATGCGTCGACTTGATTCTGAGCATGCGTGGATTTTTAACCAATGGACGTGCCTACGAACGATCGGTTTTGACCTATCGGTTAGGAATCCATAGGTTAATTTTAAAGCAAGTTGGCTTTTTTTTAACCTATGGTTAAATAGCCTATGGGGCCCACACACGATCGGTTTTGACCGATGAAAACGGTCCTTCAGACCGTTGTCCTCTGGTTAACCTATCGTGTGTACGAGGCCTTATGCCGCATACACACAATCGTTTTTCGGCATGAAAAAAACAAAGTTTTTTCCAACTTCATCATTAAAAACGACGTTGCCCGCACACCATCGTTTTTGAAAAATGATGAACAAAGCGCGGTGACGTACAACACGTACGACGGCACTCTAAAGGGGCAGTTCTATTCGCCTTTGGAATGCTTTTAGCTGATTCCTTGTTAGTAAAAGACGATTTGCGCTTTTTTGTCTGTTGAATGAATGTGCTTACTCCCTTATGAACGGTAGTTTTACCAGAACGAGCGCTCCCGTCTCATAACTTGCTTCTGGGCATGCGCGGGTTTAAAACGTTGTTTTTTCCCACACACGATCATTTTTAACACAAAAAACAACGTGAAAAATGCAGCATGTTCGAAAATTTTTGTTGTTTTTCAGAAGCCGAAAAACGATGTGAAGCCCATGCACGATCATTTTAAATGACGTTTTTAAAAACGTCGTTTTTTTTCATGCCGGAAAAGATCGTGTGTACGCAGCATTAGATTTCCAACTAACGTTTGGGCTCTCGTATTCTACAAATGTGTCCTATAAATGCCTTCTGTTGTACATCGCACATATCTATATCATGTTTTTTTTCCTCTGCTGATATAATAGGCTCCTGTCCCTTTTGAATCAAGCCCTTCATGGCTGCAAGGATGAGGAAAAGCAGCTTGAAGAACAGCTGAGGCACTACCACAAACTCCTGGGAGACTGGTATGAATAAAACCATGAATGACTTGTAGGCTGTGCACAGTTTTGGGGGTTAATCATCCTGCAGTATCTTCTTAAAGAAGCATTCAATGAATATCTATAGTAATATGTGCAGAAGTAACAATATTGGCCCGGATTCAGAAAGCCCGGCGTAACTTTGTGCGGGCGTAGCGTATCTCAGATACGCTACACCACCGTAACTTAGTGAGGCAGGTTCTGTATTCAGAAAGAACCTGCGCCCTAAGTTACGGCGGCGTAGCGTATGTGGTCCAGCGTAAGCCCACATAATACAAATTATCCAGGCAGTGGGCGTGTTGTATGTTAATGAATGGTGACCCCACGTAAATGACGTTTTTTTACTAACGGCGCATGCGCCGTCCGTGGACGTATCCCAGTGCGCATGCTCCAAATTACGCCGCAAAGCCTCATTGGTTTCGACGTGAACGTAACTTGCGCCCAGCCCCATTCACGGACGACTTGCGCAAACGACGTAAAATTATACGCTGGCCCGACGTCCATACCCAACATTGGCTACGCCTCATATAGCAGGGGTAACTTTACGCTGTAAAAAGCCTTACATAAACGACGTAAAAAAATGCGCCGGGCGCACGTACGTTTCTGAATCGGCGTATCTACCTAATTTACATATTCAATGCGTAAATCTACGGAAGCGCCACCTAGCGGCCAGCGTAAATATGCAACTAAGATACGACGGCGTAAGAGACTTACGTCAGTCGTATCTTAGCCAAATTTCGGTGTATCTTGCTTTCTGAATACAGAAAGAAGATACGCCGGCGCATCCTAGAATTTACGCGGCGTATCAATAGATACGCCAACGTAAATTCTTTCTGAATCCGGGCCACTGTGTTTATATCTGCAGCTCTTATTGTACTGAAGGTCTTCTCCAACTTTAAACTGACCAGCCATAACATTATGACCACTGACAGGTAAAGTGAATGACATTGATTATCTTGGGACAATGACAGCTGAAAGTTGGTGCAATATATTATGTAGCAAGTGAACATGTTGCCCCTGAAGTTGGTGTGTTGAAGTCAGAAAAAAATGGCAACCATAAGGATTTGAGTGTGTTTTACAAGGGCCAAACTGTAATGGCTAGGTGACTGGGTTGGAGGAACACGGCAGTTCTTGTGGAATGTTTCCAGTCTGCAGTGGTCAGGACCTACCAAAAGTGGTCCAAAGAAGAGGAACTGGCAAAAGGGTCAAGGGTGGCTAAGGCTCCCCACATGCATCAATAAGCCTTGGCCACCCTTGACCCGAAGGCTGGCCTGTACAGTCAAATCCACTAGAAGTATCTCAAGACTGTATCTCAAACTGCTGAAAAAGTTGACGCTGGTTCCCATAGAAAGGTGTCGGAATACACCGTGCATCACAGTTTTACATATGGCGCCAGGGTGCCCATGCTGACCTGTATCCACAGCCAAAAGCACCTACAATGGATAAGTGAGCATCAGGACCAAACCACAGAGCAATGGAAGAAGGTGGCCTGGTCAATCACATTTTTCTTTTACATCATGTAGATGGCTGGGTGCATGAACGTCACTTACCTGGGGAAGAGATGACACCAGGATGCACTATGGGAAGAAGGCAAGCCGGCAAAACGCAGTGTGTTGCTTTGTCTAGTAGAGTCCATGCCTCGATGGGTCAGGGCTGCTTTGGCGGCAGAGTGGGGACCTACTCAGCAGTGCCGGGACAAGGTCATCCAGGGCAAAGATGCCAAACTGCGTCCCCCATTCACTCAGAGCCTATTCACACCTAGGCGTATATACGCCTGAAGCGCGACGCTCGTGCCACTGGAGGGGCGAATTTACATTGATGTCTATGAGATGGTTCACGCCGAAACGCTGTACACCTGCCGCCTGAAAACAAGTCCCGGACCCTTTTTTTCAGGCGGCTTTCGGTTTTCGCCATAGACATCAATGTAAAATGTTTTGTAAAAAAAAAAAAAAAGTTTACAAAACGCGGCAAAATACGCTGCGTTATAGTGTGAATGCAGCCTTAGGGTTAGTGTCACGATGTCCCTCATCCCTGCAATAAACCATTGCGCCAGGGGCAGCCTTCCTTCCTGCCCACTCCTTATCCCGGCCCTGCTACTCAGTATTAGGTGGGTGAACATAATGTTATGGCTGATCGGGTATATTTACTACGAAGAGGTAATTGCAGGATCCTTCCTTTTTTTGAACAGTGTAAAAATAATTAAAATCAAGTAAAATAAATAAATACAAAAAAAAAATTTTTTTTTAAAGCGCCCCGTCCTAACGAGCTTGCGCGCAGAAGCAAACGCAAATTGTGAGCAGCGCCCGCATATGAAAACATGCAACCTGTAGAATTTTTTTTAAACGTCGCCTATGGAAATTTTTAAGGGTTTAAAATTTGACGCCATTCCACGAGCGGGCGCAATTTTAAAGCGTGACATGTTGGGTATCAATTTACTTGGCGTAACATCATCTTTCACAATCTAAAAAAAAATGGGCTAACTTTACTGTTGTCTTATTTTTTTTTTATTAAAAAAAGTGTTTTTTTTTTCCCAAAGACCGCTGCGCAAATACGGTGTGACAAAGTATTGCAATGACCGCCATTTTATTCTCTAGGGTGTTAGAAAAAAAAATATGTTTGGGGGTTCTAGGTAATATTCTAGCAAAGAAACGCAACTTGTAAACACAGAGTCTGAAAATCACGCTTGGGGCTGAAGTGGTTAAATTTGCAGTTTTATAGCCTTTTTGCTGTTTACAGTCATTCCCACTGTCAATCTCTAAGCTAAAAATAACCACTTTTTTTTTTTTTCTTGGAAAACGAAATATAGAAGTGTGCAGATCTTGGCAGCATGTAAATGAGCCAGTAACTGTATAATATTTTTAGTGATGTCGGAACCAGTCCATACTAGCCGTGCTATATTTAGACGCTAATCTGAAACGTGTAATAATAATAATCTTATAACTGTCAGACAGCCGGCTAAAGACATTTATATTCATCGAGATATGGTTAGAATGGCATCCAGCAGGCCTGGCGTCGGTGGGGGTGGGGAGTCCGATGTGGGAACAATCTGACCACCAAAACCTTTTTTTTTTTTTTTTTTTATTTTTTTTTTTTACAGAAACAGAAATGCTTGGTTTTCCCGGATATGAATATTTATAATCGTGCAGAAAGTAGGACTTCTATGAGGACATAGAAGTAAATGGCCAATAATATCACCTTTTGATGTAGAGCTGCATCAAAGAATCAGATTGCGATTCTAACCCCCCCCCCCCCCCTCGCGATCTTAACCACTTAAGCCCCGGACCATTATACAGCCAAATGATCGGGCCACTTTTTGCGGTTCGGCACTGCGTCACTTTAACCACTTAAGCCCCGGACCAAAATGCAGGTAAAAGGACCTGGCCAGTTTTTGCGATTTGGCACTGCGTCGATTTAACTGACAATTGCGCGATGTGGCTCCCAAACAAAATTGGCATCCTTTTTTTCCCACAAATAGAGCTTTCTTTTGGTGGTATTTTTGCGCTATAAACAATAATAGAGCGACAATTTTGAAAAAAATCCAATATTTTTTCCTTTTTGCTATAATAAATATCCCCCAAAAATATATAAAAACACGTTTTTTTTTTCCCCTCAGTTTAGGCCGATATGCCAAGCGTTTATCGATTGGTTTGCGCAAAGTTTATAGTGTTTACAAAATAGGGGATAGTTTTTTTTTTTGGCGATGATCAGCGATTTTTTTTTTTTCCGTGACTGCGACATTATGGCGGACACATCGGACAATTTTGACACATTTTTGGGACAATTGTCATTTTCACAGCGAAAAAATCTATAAAAATGCATGGTTTACTGTGAAAATGACAATTGCAGTTTGGGAGTTAACCACTAGGGGGCGCTGAAGGGGTTAAGTGTGACCTCATATGTGTTTCTAACTGTAGGGGGACGATCAATGACAGCGCCACAGTGAAGAACGGGGAAGCTGTGTTTACACACAGCTCTCCTCGTTCTTCAGCTCCGGGGACCGATCGCGGGACTCCAGTGGCGATCGGGTCCCGCGGTCACGGAGCTTCGGACCCACGGCTGGGCACTTAAAGAGGACGTACCTGTACGTGCTTGTGCCCAGCCATTCTGCCGACGTATATGTGCAGGAGGTGGTCCTTAAGGCTGCATTCACACTAAAACGCAGCGTATTTTGCCGCGACAAATTGCGGCGTATTGTACCACGAAACGGGTCGTTTTAACCTTTTTTTTTTTTTTTTTTTACAACACATTGTTGTCTATGCCGAAAGCCACCTGGAAAAAAAAGGTCCGGGACTTGTTTTCAGGTGGCAGGCGTACGGCGTTCGGCGTGAGATGTGAACCATCTCATAGACAACAATGTAAAATCGCCCCTCCAGCGGCACGAGCGTCGGGCGTAAATACGTCAAGGTGTGAATGCAGCCTAAGTGGTTAACTGACAATTGGCGGTCGTGCGATGTGGCTCCCAAACAAAATTGACGTCCCCCCCCCCCCCCCCCCTTTTTTTTTTTTTTTTTTTTTTTCGTGACTGCGACATTATGGCGGACACTTTTGACACCATTTTGGGACCATTGTCATTTTTACAGCGATCGGTGCTATAAAAATGCACTGGCAGTGAAGGGGTTAATCTGTAGGGGGCGCTAAAGGGGTTAAGTGTGACCTAGGGCATGTTCTAACTGTTGGGGGGGCGTGGCTTGCCGTGACACATCACTGATCGCTGTTCTCGATGACAGGGAACAGACGATCACTGACAGTGTCAGCTAGGCAGAACAGGGAGATGTTGTGTTTACACTAACCTCTCCCCGTTCTTCAGCTCTGTGACCCGATCGCGGGACACCGACAGCGATCGGGTCCTGCGGTCACAGAGCTCGCTGGCGCGCAACCACACTTCTCGCATCTTAAAGGGGACGTGTATATATACGCCTATATGCTCAGCCGTGCCATTCTGTCGACGTAAATAGTCGTGCGCCGGTCGGGAACCGGTTAACAAAGCCAAGTTTATGACGGAGATGAGGAGAAACGGTGCAGCACTTCCTCCTTTTTAGAGAGTGAGAGAGATCGAGAGGTCATTTGTATCAGAGACCCTAGAGAATAAAATGACGGTTGTTGCAATATTTTATGTCGCGCTGCATTTGCGCTGCGGTCTTTCAAACGCAATTTTTTGGGAAACGGAACACTTTCATGAATTAATAAAAAACGAAACGGTAAAGTTAGCCGAATTTTTTTTGTATAATGTTAAAGATGATGTTACACCGCAAGAATCGTGATTTTTATTTTAAGCAAAAAAAAACTTGAAGGCGATGAAAAAACCTGCTGTCTCCTTGGGATGACTCGGCTGACGTCATCTTCCGAATCTCTGCCAACTCCACAGCTTGGCCCTGCTGGATACACCACGCAACTGTTCAATGACAGATCCACACAGCATATCTGATGAACCAGAAGGTTTAATGAAGAAACCTAGAGGGGTTTTTTTTTTTTTTTTTTATCAAGATTGTTTTTTCACCCAAGATTCACACTTTTTCTACATGAGACTACATTAAAAAATATGTAAATCTTGGGTAAAAACCCAATCTTGATAAACTTTCTGGTTTATCAGATATGCTACATGGATCTGTCATTGAACATTTTATAGACTCCATAGATCACAATGCTAACTGTGTGGATGCTCTGATGCATTTCATACCACAGCTCTCAGATATCTTGGTGTAAAACGCGTCAAGACATTCAGACGTTGTTGTTAACATTGTGATTTGTTTCTTTGGATATTCTGCATAGACTTATTTTTGAGGCATCACCTTGATGGCGGTTAACTTAAAGGCCCAGATCCACAAAGAACTTGCGCCGGCGTATCTATTGATCTGCCGCATAAGTTCTAAGATGCCCCGTCGTATCTTTGTTTTGTATCCACAAAACAAGATACGACTGAATGTGGGCTCGATCCGACTGACGTACGTCGTCGGATCTTCAATGCATATTTTTGCTGGCCGATAGGTGGCGCTTCCGTTGATTTCCGCGTAGAGTATGCAAATTAGCTAGATACGCCGTTCCTCAAACGTACGTCCGCCTGGCGCATTTTTTTACGTTGTTTACATAAGGCTTTTTTTGGCATAACGTTACCCCTGGGTCTATGAGGCGTACGCAATGTTAAGTATGGACGTCGGGACAGCGTCAAATTTTCCGTCGTTTGCGTAAAACGTTCGCGAATAGGGCTTTGTGTAAATTACGTTCATGTCGAAAGCATTTACTATTTGCGACGTGATTTCAAGCATGCGCACTGGGATACCCCCACGGACGGTGCATGCGCCATTAAAAAAAAAAACGTAATTTACGTGGGGTCAAGATGAATTACCATAAAACACGCCCACATCTTATCCATTTGAATTGCGCGCCCTTACGCCGACACCGTTACACTACGCCGCCGTAACATACGGAAACTACGCTCTAAGTTACGGCGGCGTAGCGTATCTGAGATACGCTACGCCTGCCTAAAGATAGGCAGATCTTTGTGGATCTGGGCCAAAGAGTTCAGATCCCCAATATCGCCCATAGACATGAAAACCACTGCCTGACTCAAGTGATAGTTTCTGCATTGGGAGATGATCATCTCATGCCTATGGGCACCTATGGATAATAAATGACCGTTGTCTGCTCTGGCTGATTAAGGCTCCATATATCGCCACCCTGAGGCTGGTGTTATTTTAAGGGGGGGTGACCACCTGCTTGGCAAATCTTTTGTGAAATAATTTTTTAATAAGGGCTGATAAAAAATAGCGCTATAATAGCTCTAAGGCCTCGTACACACGACCGAGAAGTTTTTCCCTGACGAGATTCTTGGCAAGAAACTCTTGCCGCCCGAGTGTACTGACTTTCATTTCAAAAGAACCCCGGTTCTCTTGGAAGGAAAGAACGTGGTGGCATCATCACGTTTCACCCTAACTATGCCGTGGAAGCTACCGCGCATGCGTCAAAGTCATTTCGAGCATGCGCGGGTTTCCACGGCGACAGGTAAGTATACACACTCTCGGGTTTCTCGGAAACCGGCAAACGAGAATCTCGACGAGAAAAAAAGAAAGCAGGTTCTCTTTTTTTTTTTTTTTTTTTTTTTCGCGTCGAGATTCTGGCCAGATTTCCAGACAAGAAACCTGAATACCTCGTACACACGAGCGGGAATCTCGGCAAGAAGCAGTTTTCTTGCTGTTTTTTGCCGTGTGTACGAGGCCTTACAGTGGTACAATACCCCAACAATGCACAGTAGCATAAAGTGTGTTTTTGCATATTTGTTCATTTAACAGATACAAGGTAGATTTGGTAAGATGTCAAACAATAGAACCAGAACAAGGGAAAAACTGCTTTATATATTGACTCTCATGTGACAAGGACATTGTCATTCTATTTTGTTTTGTTTGCATGCAGATGTTACTGTGGCAATTGCTTCCCATACAACAGAATTTATATCTGGTTATATATTTATATGCAGCAAATGTCACTGACTTGTAGATCTAAATCTGTAGATTATGCAGTAAGGCACACGGCACTCTGTTTTTGTAAAGAATCTCACACTGCCTGTTATGTCCACAGGAAATCCGACGGCGGTGAGGCTTTCAATCAGGATGAATCGCCATGTGAACCGCAAGGTGAGCAGCTAAAATAATCCTTTCAGTCCTCTCCACTGTAAGCATGCTTATGTGTTTTTCTGTCAATACGCATCCTCTACATACATCTCTTTAACCATTTAACCACTTCCCCCTGCTCCCCCTCCCGCCACCCTCTGGTGCTCTTCCGCTTTTGCCCGTGCAATTGGCGACCTGGAGAATGAACCCGCCGCCGGTGGAAGTTTACCATAGAGCTGACTGAGGACCAGATGGTCCCTGGTCATCTCTATGACCCTTGGAGACCAGAAGTGACATAATAATGTCACTTCTGGCTCTGATGTGTGTGTTTGTGTGTGTTTTTTTTTTTTTGGAAAACCTGAGATCTATATTTATTTCAGTTCTTTGATCTCAGGTTTTCCAGCATAGAGGAGCGATCTGGGGACTTATAGACGCCAGGTCTCTGCATAAAGAAGACCTGGCATGCCCTATTCTTATTACAAGGAATGTAAATATTCCTTGTAATAAGATAAAATAAACTGTTGACGTTTTATATAAATCCTGTATAAAATTAATAAATATGTAGGTCGTGTCTGCGTATGTAAACGACATTCAAACCATGCGTGAGGTATCGGTGCGAACGTTAGAGTGAGCGCAATATTTCTAGCACTCCTTTAACTCTAAACTGGTAACCCGTAAAAATGTTTAACGTGTAGCCTATGGAGATTTTTAAGTAACGAAGTGTGTCGCCATTCCACGAGTGTGCGCAATTGTAGAGCGTGACATGTTGGGTATCTATTTACTCGGTGTAACATCATCTTTTGATATTCTACCAAAAAATAGCTGCACGAATACCATGTGACATAAAAAGTAACAGCTGCCATTTTATTCTTTAGGGTGTCTGCTAAAAATATATATATATATATATATATATATATATATATATATATATATATATATATATATATATATATATATATATATATATATATATATATATATATATATATATATATATATATATATATATATATATATATATATATAGTAAATAACTGTGCAATGCTTTGGGCCGGAAACATAATTATCGGGTTCTCATAAGTGGGACAATATATAGAATCAAATGTATACTTTTTGTTCAATTTTTTTTGTCTTTTTTTTTTTTTGTCTGTAGATTGCATAGAATAAGACAGTATATTTTTTTTTTCTATATAAAAAGCTGTATAGTCACCATCAGTGATCATTGTATTCTGCCAGTAGGGAATGCAATTGCGCTGCAGGAGGGATTCCCCCATCAACACTCATTGTGTTGATGGGGGAATCAAGGAATTTGGGTTGAAGAAAAGAATACTGCATAATGTAAGGCCTGCCTAAATCTGATTGATCTGACAATATGGATGCTTCTTACCGTTGACACCATGATAAATAAGGCCTGACAGCCGTTGGCACCAACCACCAAATATATTTTAGAGTTTTTATTATGTAACTTGCATTAGGAAAATGAAACGTAGAAGTTACTTGTCTATGAGCTGGAACGGTGTTGCTGCCCTGTAAACCACAACACATAAGGTGTGAAGGGGATCTTAAAGTGTTTCTAAACCCACAACAGTAAAATCAGTCTATATATGTAGTAAAGCACGCTTGTTATACTCGCTGAGGAACCAAAGGGGTTAATCCTCTGTATTGTGTAAAAAGGCTGTTTGATCCTGTCTTCTCTGACCCGCCCCTTCTTCCACAGTTCTGAATCCATCTCCTGATGAGACAGAGCCTTGGGGGCAAGTTGCACATTTGCTCAGTTTGGTGTGTATTTCTAATTTGGATTTGTGTTTATTTTCCTTGGAGTGGAGCATGTGATCAGCACAGGGCCAATAAGCACTGTCTAGGCAGAGGGTCAGGGGTCCTGCAGCCTCATAGGACAGTGAGGGGAGAATGAACATGCCTCCTACAAGCTTTAACTAGACACTGATGGAAGTCACAAGACTGCTATATACTGCTGATGAGAAAAGGTATTTAGCAGTTTATATTTAAAGCGGTGGTTCACCCTAAAAACTACATTTTTTTATTCCACTGCCCCCCCACATTACAATTCGATTAAGGCTCTTATTATTTTTTCCATGCTGTACATACCTTAGTACAGCATATTCACCCGTGCATCCGGGTTGCGAGTCCCGCGGGAGTGGGCGTTCCTCACATGTGTTTGATTTAAATAACATTTTGCCCAAAAACGAGCTCCCCCCCGTCGCGTAAGCCGCGTAACGGTTGGCGAAAGGAGCCGAACGTCGAGTCGGCGCTATACTGCGCATGCGCATCGCCGTTCGGCTCCTTTCGCCAATCGTGACGCGGCTTACGCGACGGGGGGGAGCTCGTTTTTGGGCAAAATGTCAATCAAACACATGTGAGGAACGCCCACTCCCGCGGGACTCGCAACCCGGATGCACGGGTGAATATGCTGTACTAAGGTATGTAAAGCATGGAAAAAATAATAAGCGCCTTAATCAAATTGTAATGTGGGGGGGTAGTAGAATAAGAAAATGTAGTTTTTAGGGTGAACCACCGCTTTAAGCTATTGCATTTCCATGTTCTGTGTACTGTGGGAGACCAGACATCGTGAATTCAGGGTCCTGGGTTTAGTAACATTTAAAAAGTGATTGTAAAATCTTTGTTTTTGTGTTTTTTTGTTTTTGTTTTTTTTTTACTTCCAGAGATATTTATTTGTTTAAAACATTCAAACATGAAATACAAATTTCAATCGAGGCAACTGCAGAGCCTTTATGATTACAAGTAATAATAACAGTTCAGGTAAGGCTTATAGCTCTAAATTGTAATCCCTACGTGACACTCATGCCATAAGGTATTCTGGAACCTGGGGAGGCTCTCCCGGCACCCCAAATGGGTGCATAATGTGCCCGAAAAGCCACCTCCAGATACCTGGAGAGTACTTGTTGCCATAGATGGGCATTGAGCTTTGCGTATGGAAGAGTGGTTTAGGTGACTAGACTAGAGGGGAGGGCCCTTTGTCCTAAGTACCTAGTCTGGTGGGTCATGTCAATTGTAGTAGAGGGCCATAGAGTATAGGAGAGGGGGAGAGACGTTCTTTTTTTGTTTGTTTGTTTTTTAAATGACAAACATGTGTTTTCGTACCTGCTCTCTGCAGTTGGCATTGCATAAGGCAGCCCAGATCCTCCTCCTTCTTGGGTCCCTCTTTGGCTGCTTTTGGCCCCTCCTCCTATCGAGTGCCCCCACAGCAAGCAGCTTGCTACGGGGTCACCCAAACTGAGCTGCAACTCGTGTATCCATTTAGGACCTACCTCCTCTCTCCTGATTGGCTAACTGACTTTGACAGCTGCAGGACCCTATGGTACCGCTCCTGTGTCTCACACAATCAAGAAGGAGAGTCCTGGACGGCCAAGGGATTTGTGGACATCACTGGAAAGAGAGGGGGCTCAGGTAAGTATTAGGGGGTGCTGGGGAGGCTGCAGCATACAGAAGATGTTTTATCTTAACCACTTCCCGCCCGGTCAATAGTCAATTGATGTCCGGGAAGTGGTTCTGAAATCCTGACTGGACATCTATTGACGTCAGTCTGACACCCTGCATCTCCGATCTCGGTAAAGAGCCTCTGTCGGAGGCTCTTTACCACGTGATCAGCCGTGTCTAACCACGGCTGATCACGATGTAAACAGGAAGAGCCTTTGATCGGCTCTTCCACACTCGCGTCTGACAGACGTGAGTAGAGGAGAGCTGATCGGCAGCTCTCCTGACAGGAGGGGTTCGCGCTAATTGTTTATCAGCGCAGCCCCCCCCCCTCGGATGCCAGCACTGGACCACCAGGGAGTGCCCCCTGGTGCTCAATAGAGCAAAAATAGGCACAAAAAAAAAACAATATATTTTTTTTAACACAATTGATGCCAATCAGTGCCCACAAAGTGCCACCCAGTGTCCATCAGTGCCACCTCTTAGTGGCCATCTATGCCCAGTGCCCGCCTATGAGTGCCCATCAGTGCAGCATACCAGTGCCACCTCATCGGTGCCCATCAGTGCTGCCATCTCAGTGCACATAATTGAAGAAGAAAACTTACTTATTTACAAAAAAAATTAACAGAAAAAAATAAAAAAACATTTTTTTTCAAAAATGTTGCTCTTTTTTTAGTTGTTGCGCAAAAAATAAAAAAATCGCAGAGGTGATCAAATAACATCAAAAGAAAGCTCTATTTGTGGGAACAAAATAATACAAATTTCATTTGGGTACAGTGTAGCATGACCACGCAATTGTCATTCAAATTGCGACAGCGCTGAAAGCTAAAAATTGGCTTGGGCAGGAAGGTGCGTAAGTGCCTGGTATGGAAGTGGTAATGCATAAATTGCATTAAGATAAAAAACCTTCTGCCTTTTAATACTGGAGCCATGTTGTTCTAGCAGTCCCGTCAGCGGTGGCAACAAGCCAGTGACAGAATCACTAATAGAGCGGAGAGAACACTCATCAGCTCCTACAACTCTTCTCCCGGCAATGTTTTGCTCCATCGCTCTGTAACATTTCAGTGAGGGAGGGAAGCCATAGAAGCCGGTTAAGGATCTCTTCAGCAACCCAGTTGCTGTTGACTTGACATGACACCAGTGACAGGATAGTCAGTGTGACATGGGCCGTATGGTCCCAACACACGATCCGAATATCGGACGAAAACGATCGCCCGATGAAGAATCGTACGATTTTCGGATCGTGTGTACACTACTTTCGAGAGCCGATCACGACAGTTCATCCGATATTATTCGATCGGACATGCACGAAAATTTTCCTTGTACGATTTTCGTTTAGTCAGTACAGTTGTCGTCCGACAATACAAAAACATTACAACACATGACATCACTTCCGATTTATTTTTTTCGGTCGTACAAGAATTTTCGTGACTTTAATAACCTATTTCATTTTACTTGCGACTATTAAGCGAAAAAAGTCGTACGATATTCGGATCGTGTGTACGGGCCATTAGGAACCCTGCAGACTCCTTCTTTTTTTTTTTTTTTTTTTTTTTTTTTTTTTCTGTTCTTGGCACGAAGAACACATCTATTTGAGAATTCGGATTCCATTTTCTAAAGATCTGAGAACCCCCCTTGGTAAATTCTTATTTTCAGCAAGGGCACCTTATCCTATATATTCTTTGCATTTAGCCGAATGTACAATACTAATAAATCATTTGTCTTACTATGAAGACCACATTACAATGCATTAGGGAAAGTTATTGACTAGAAGCCAGATTTAATTAAAGCGTAAACATCATCTGCTCTTTTAGGTGCCTCATTTGGCTCGGTAATACAGAGGCTTTCATGTAAGAACTGTATTAATGTGATGAGGAAATCACTTTCCACCACCTTTTTCTATTTGGTAATTTCATGCCTGGCTACATCAGTCGGCGTGTCCTGCTGAGATTCCCATTCTTTGTACATAGAAAAACTCTTCACACCGTGCTTATCGCACTCTGATGTCACTTGAAAAGTGAATATTTATATCTGCTGGCACAGATCTGACAAACAGGTGGCATGAAAGACGGGCCAATTATTATGTAATGTGAATCCTCCTTCTAAAATCCAGAATATTTTGTCTGTAGGCTCTTTTAGGTTACGTTCAGAAAGGACGCTTTTTTTATACCAGCATGCAGCTGGTATAAAAAGTCAATATTTCAATATTGACCTTGTTCACGCTAGGTTGCGTTAAAGGAGGGTATTGTTTTCATTACATACTATAATCCACCCAGAATCTATTTCTGTAGGATACTGTGCAAATATCCTTCAGCTGTTTTCGATATGACTTGCCACAGGCTGTGCGTGACACTTCCTTGTTCAGACCTGACATTAAAGCGGGAGTTCACCCATAAAAAATGTTTTACCCTTAGATTGATGCTCATTTTGTCAAGGGGAATCGGCTAGTTGTTTTAAAATCGAAGCCGTACTTACCGTTTTAGAGAGCGATCTTCTCCGCCGCTTCCGGGTATGGTCTTTGGGACTGGGCGTTCCTATTTTGATTGACAGGCTTCCGACGGTCGCATCCATCGCGTCACGAGTAGCCGAAAGAAGCCGAATGTCGGTGCGGCTCTATACTGCGCCTGCGCACCGACGTTCGGCTACTTTCGGAAAATCGTGACGCGATGGATGCGACCGTCGGAAGCCTGTCGGAAGACTGTCAATCAAAATAGGAACGCCCAGTCCCGCAGCCCATACCCGGAAGCGACAGAGAAGATCGCTCTCTAAAACGGTAAGTACAGCTTCGATTTAAAAAAAACTAGCCAATTCCCCTTGACAAAATGAGCAGGAATCTAAGGTTAAATAATGTTATTTCCGGGTGAACCTCCACTTTGAAGCAGAAACTTTCCCAAAAAATCCCCAGCCAATTAAAACCTAAAAAAGGTGGTTTTGTTGCAATACCCGCCTTCATCCTGGAGGTTTCCCTGCAGTAGTTCTTTTCCTCCACTAGATGTCCTTAGTCTTCCAGAGTGATGTCCATGTTTCTCAGATCCCAGGGTGTCATGGACCTGCCCCCAACCTGTGACTGGACCGTGAAAAGAAAAGCAGCGCAGTGATCAGCTCCTCTTTCTTTCACTTTGCTAGTTCTTGCTATCAACCGGTCACTGGCTGAAGAAGGAACCAATGAGCTGTTCCGACATGCGTCCTGCCTCTGACACACTTCCTGTCCACTTCCTGTTTGTGTTCCATGCTGGTTTCTGTCTCGCTTCCTCTGACATCACCCCCAGGCTCTCCAACATAGACTTTATCTGTCAGGATTCAAATGCTTGGAGCACCCTGGATATACACATTTTTCTTGCTATCAACATGCTTCTTGTCAACACATGAACTGGTTATTATACAGGATTCATAAAGCACTAACAGTTTGCGCAGCACTTTAAAAATGTAAAGGGTGATGGTACAGTTACAACACAATAAAATACAAGCGGGTTAGAAGGGCCCTGCTCATAAGGGCTTACAATCTAATCGGGTGGGGCAAGTGGTACAAAGGGTAATAAGTGTGGGGGATGAGCTGATGGAAGAGTTAAAAGTTCAGTTGTTAATTGGAGGCATGATAGGCTTACTTTAATAGATGAGTTTTCAGGGTTCACCTAAAGGTGCCCAAAATAGGAGATAGACTGAGGTAGAGAATTCCAGGGGATGGGAGAAGTCCTGGAGATGAGCATGAGAGGAGGAGACTAGCGAGCATGAGTTCTTGAGAATAGCGGAGAGGGCGGTTTGGGTGATATTTGAAGACAAGATTGGCTCCTTCTCCCTGTTTCTTTCTGAGCTTTACTGTGGAGGAATGTTAACAAGTCAAACCTGTAAAGGGGAACTAATACCATACACCCTCCCCACCCCCCCTGGTCCCCACTGTATTTACCTCTATAGGTGATGTGCTTTAAGTGCCTACACAGCCAGTGCAGCAGTCTGGGGATTTGTAATCCCCCCCCCCCCCCCTTCTTCCCCTCCATTTTGTAGGGCTTCCGGGACAGACCAGAGCAATTCCAAATGGTCATTAGGGTCACATGCCGGCATTGACCAATCACAATCGCTGTGATTTTTCCCAGAAGCCCCATGGAGAGAAGAGCGGAGATTTCAAATTCCTGGACCACTGCACCGGCTGAGTGGGTGCTGACGGCACATCACACAGAGGTAAATACGCATGGAGTGTTGCGGAGGGAGGTCAGTTGGAGGTGTTAAGTCGCCCCTCCCCCTGTGCGTGCCGCCCGACCCGCCCCTCAACACATACGACGGTCGATACTTTTGGTCCGGTCCGGTGAGCTGTTTGGCCACGCCACGAGCCAGCTAGCACCTTTTCGGAGGACGATTTTGTTCTACTTTCTGCTATTTAGAGGTAGACGGCTCGGCTCACTGGCTATGTGGGTTGAAGCCCTGCCACCAATATGCCACCTGACCTCTTGCATTTCTTATGCTAATGACTGGTTTTAGATGTTTTATTTTTTTTATATATCGTGCAATTTTGTTGTTTATGTCATTTGTGTGTTTATACCTCTGTTGTGGAATTCAAAGGGAAAAAAGGGAGGACCAGTGCATTGCTAGATGTTTATACCTCTAAAAACTGTAACAGAAGCTGTAATGTCCTGGCTTCCATAAATAAAGATTATATATAAAAAAAATATGGCATGGACTTGGGGAGTGAGAAGGGTATTGGGCAGGGATATGCAATTAGCGGACCTCCAGCTGTTGCAGAACTACAAGTCCCATGAGGCATAGCAAGACTGACACCCAGAGGCATGATGGGTCTTAAATGTGTGATAAATAAGGGGGAGGGCAATGGCGCTTGCTAATAATCAAGATAATACCATAACAATACAAAAAACGAAACTTCTAGAATCCTGCTGTGGTCACAATCCAAATGTTCAATCAATTGAGCCAGAAAATTTGTGTCACTCCTGATCAATATCGCCCACCATCAATCAACAGGATGAAATGGGGGGGGGGGGGGTGAACTTGAGTGATGTTGTTAATGTGAACCACTTGGGTGGTATAAAGGATATCACCAAATGATGATAAAAATCGATAATGTGAAAATGCGCTGAAATAACTAAATATTAAATAAATGATATGATGACAACCATATAACATAATAGTAAACAAGTGAATTCATAAATAAGAGGCATACAAATGATTAAAAGATAACGTGAGTCTCTGTGCACGCTCCACACTCCAAGATATGTGCAAAAATAAAAAACACGGCTGAGGATGGAGGTGTTGAGGCGCTTGGTTAATGTAAAAGTTGATCTATTCTAATATGGCAATCTATAAATTAAATATAAAATATATATATGAAGTGCAATATTCAGTGTTTATAAGTTAACAGCAATGCATAGCCTGATCCTGATCTCCAAAATAAATAGAATGAATAGATATATTAGTGCAAAGTGCAATAATAAAAATGGAATAGAATAAATATAATGGTCATTCAGTGATACCGTCAATAAATTTAATAAAAACATGTAGTAAAAACGTACATAAACAAAGGACAATACAAGCATGTAAAACACGGATATCCCCGCTCTCGGCCGCGAGCGGAGATGACGTCACCGATGGCTCTCCTCACTCCCTTGCGCGTTACGCGGCTGTGCAAAACCTCTGCTCTTAAGAAGGGGGCTTTGTCCTCAAAGCATGTCAGCTGGTGACATCATACGTTTGGACCTATGGGGTTCAAGGGCTGGTTTCTGGATCTATGATATGCTATGGTTTACATTTGGTGTGTGAGTACAATTTGTATATTTTACCTTTTTAATAAAGAGCTGTGTATAATCCACTAGGCCTTTGCTCCCTTTGTTTTTTGTTGTGTGTAGAGTTTGACGAATGCATTTGATCTATAGTTGACCACCTCCTAAGCGGCATCAGGCTGATTTTGCATTTCCATTGACTTGTATAGGGAGCAGGGGCACCATCATGAATTATGGGGCCCCTTACACAGCTTCCGGCATGGGCCCCCTGGAGCAAAGAACCGGGGGTGCTGTCGCCTCCAATTGAGAAGGGGGGGGGGTGCTGCCACTAATTAAGAAGTGGGGGGGGGGGTGCTGCCACTGCAAATTGAGGTCTGGGGGCTGTGGGTGCTGACGAACAAAAAAAGGGGGGGTTGCCCTGGGGACCTCTGAGCCCCTTAAAATAAAGGGATAAAATATATATATATATATATATATATATATATAATATTCTGTTATAAAAAGGGGGGTTTGCCATCTGGGGACCTCTGGGCCCTTTAATAAAAATAAAAAAAATGCATCCCCCTGATAGGGAGAGAAGCGGTTCTGCCGTGAACATCGGTCCTCCGACACGGGACCTTAAGCAGGGTATACACAGGGATTTTTTTTTTGTTCAACCAGTGGGTGAAGTGGGACAGAATATCACATCCACACAAGAGATATGGATGCAGGGATTTTCGCATTTCCCCCACCACGCTATTTTATTCTGACAGTGGGGACTCCGCCTCCCGATATTCCAGCAGGACCATTTCACAAAAGTCGGTCTAACGACTGACTTCTGTTGAACTGATGGGTACACATGTACTGAAATTTGTCTGTTTCCTGCTGAACTGGCTAAATTTCGATATGGTGTATACCCAGCTTTAAAGTTTGTTATACCCATATCATCTTATTTCCTGCCCTTTGAGGGGATTAACCTTCACAGCAAGTGCAATGGCGGCTCCCATGTTTGGCCAGATTCATACAAATCTCTTTCTTGTATTTCCCATACTGCATTTATTCTCCGTAAATGTACAATACCATCAAAACAAATGCTGCCAGGGAAACAGAAGGGTTAATAATTGTTTTATTACTGTAATAAGTCAGATATTTGACTGTAGGAAAGCGGAGCTGCGGGGTAGTAATCTCGCTTCCAAAAGGCTATTGAAATCCATTTAATTTCACTCGAACTTTATAATATTGCGGAGAGCACATCGGGCGCCGTCACAATGAAACCCATCTCCCAGACAAGCACTATGATACGTGTTTAGTGGAGCGCCAGCTAATGTATGCTAATTCCTCGCACAGTGATGATCTCCTTTCTCTCCTTCTGCGCTTGGATTGTGAGCAGAATACGCTATCGTCTGCGTTCTATTTATAGGCCCAATTGTCTGGAGAATGAGAAGCTTTCATCAAAATATTCAGATTTTACGCCTCGGTGTAATTCATTTTTAATTCGTTTTCTCTCAGCTGGCATTTTCTTTTGCTTTTTTTTTATTACATTTTTTTTATTTTTTTACAAAACGCCAGTAAGGTTGGCCCCTTGAAACCTTTAATTATATTTTGAAGAGATATTATGCTCCAAAATGATTTATTTTTGCAGTTAAGTAAAACGTTTTTTCTATACGCATTGCATAGTAGTCATGCAGTTTGACCATTAGGTGGTAGCGTTCTATTACCCCCCAATTAAAGCTGAACTCCATAAACAAAACCTTAATTGAAATGTGTGTGTGTATATACATTTATGCAGTGGTTTACATATACCGGTACATTGTACAGGCCAAATATATTTCTTAATAGTCCCAATGGATATATGTGCACCAAATGTTTGTTTGTAGTTTGTAAAGTAGCAGTTCCATTATAACTGGTACCATTTAACCACTTAAGTACCAAGCCTATTTATGACACTTGTTGTTTACAAGTTTAAATCAGTATTTTTTGCTAGAAATCTACTTTAATTTATTTATATATATATATATATATATATATATATATATTCACTCGAGTATAAGCCAAGTTTTTCAGCACATTTTTTTGTGCTGAAAATCCCCCCCTCGGCTTATACCAGAGTCCCTTTTTTGCGCCTGGTTCCCACAGAGTTTGGGGACCCGGTATCGGCCAGCTGTAGGTTTCCTGGACTTGGCACACATGTAGCCCCACTCTTCCTCTACAAGTGTGCAAAGTTTGTTGTATGGGGAACCTACGGCCGTGGAGCGTCGATTTTTTTTTCAAAGCTGGGCACAGTGAGGCATGGGCACATGGACACCCTAGGCTTATACTTGAGTCAATACATTTTCCCATTTTTTTGTGGTAAAATTAGGTGAAACTTGGGTTGGCTTAAACTCGAGTATATACACTGTGTATGTGTATATGTGTGTGTGTGTGTGTGTGTGTGTGTGTGTGTGTGTGTGTATATATGTATGTAAAAAAAGTGTATATACAATATTGCGCAAACGAAATATTGGGTGTAAATCAGGCTGCCAACATACCATATGGATATAAGGTGAAAAATGTGAAAAAGAAAATGTAGCGCCCAAAAAAATAATAATAAAGACCCCTAAAAAAGGGTGAAATAGATGTGTACTCAGAAGGTAAGTGGCCTAAAGTCTAAGCCTAATACCACATAATACACAATAGTGAAATTGTGAAATTAATTAATTGATACAAATCCGTGCTGTAGAAATCAGCAAGTAGGTATACATATGTGGAATACCTGTTGTGTAGTCACATATATGCAAACAAATGTGTAATATATACAGCAATGTGATATGAAACAAAAACTGGATGTTTGATACTAAAACGATGCAGAGTCAGTTGTAAAGACAATCTTCCAATAGCAACATTCCACTATTCCACTATTAATCAGGTGTGCCTCAAAGGCCTCAACCCAATCATGCAAATACACAAAGTCTGCTGGAAAACGTGGGTTCTAAGTAGTACATATAAACTTCCAGTGTTGGGTGGAGCAGGTATCTTCAATGTTAGAACTCTTCAGTATCGGACAAATAAATGGATAAATAAACGGGTGGGTACCCTTACCAGAGTTGGTGGACCCTCTCAACCACCATACGGTGGGAGGGTCATCAAGGCTTGTATAGACCGATTGTCTGGGTCCAGGGGTCCTCACTCCGCGTGTCCAATCCAGAAATGGTTACTGAAGCACTTGTTCTTTCAAATTGGATAGCTGGGATCGATTGATCGATAATGGCTCAAAAACACCCAAAGTAGTAAGAGAAAAAAAATAGAGGTGCTCCTCATAGTGTAAAAACATTTAATAAAAACGTTGCAAATATACACTCGTGGCAAAAATTGCAATAAATATAAAATATGAAAAAACTTCAAATGACCACACATGAGAAAAGTCACTCTGCTAACAATCAAAAATGAAAAAAATAGCAAAAAGTATAAGTACAGCAGCGAACTCCCACCTTGGATAAAGGTGTAGGGAGTGTACCAACAAAGTTTGAGAATGCAATGGGGATGCAATGGAGTAATCACCCGACCGGTTTCGTCGCTAACGGACTTCGACTGGGGTATCTGGTCCTCCTATGCTCCCCCCATTGCATTAAATACCTTGAATCCAGGTCCCTGATTGCTGGCATCTGTTCGTCCATAATCGGCGTGCGTTCCATAACACGGAACTGCAGGCATCACCTGCGCTCCTAAAGCCGGAAGTAGCAGGGCGGGGCTTGGCGTCATAACGCCCAACGTCAAGACGTGTCATCGTCAAGACACAAGATGACTCAGTCACTCCCCTTCTCTGTGGTGTGCAGAAGATAGTCTGCCGACCAATGGGCATCCATCAGCAGCCCTTCCGCAGCGTCATGACGTCAGCGCCGTCACGCCGCGTTCCACGATGCGCTTCAGGCATGTCTCAAGCAAACGTCAGCATTAACATACAAACGTTCTCGGACACCTAGCGTCATGTATCAGCCCAGAGGTAGCAAAGAGCCCACCGGGGTGGATAGAGATCACTCCAAGTCATCCCAAACTACTAGGACTTAACAAGGGACCAATATAGGTATATAATATACAATACTATATATGAACCAGATGAAAGTAAGCAATCATGGTAATGGACTCAAGGACCCACTAAAGATGTATACAACGAATAATCACAGAACCAATTAAAGAGATACAGACATATATATAACATCTTCAAAAAGTTAAAAAAAAATTTTTTTTTTTTTTATTTTGGTTGTTATTTAGTTGTTTCCTCTAGATCCCAAAAAAGTAAACTAATCAGGAGAAACAATCTTGGCTGTAATAAACATAGGCGATTCCAAGAGTCAAAAAATCATAAAAAAATATGAAAAATAATGATTTAAAAAATCAGGACTGATTAATAAATGTATTCACGTCCCATTCGACATTGAGTCCAAATGGGGCGTAACTTTTAAGAGTGTATATCCAATACACTTCTAACTTCGAGACCCCTCTAATACTAGATTCACCCCTCCAGTGTGGCACAAATTTGTCAATGATCAAAAAAGAGGTGCCTGTCAATGACTTATTGTGGACCTGTAGGTAGTGTCTGGGCACTGTATGTTTATCGTTGCCTTTCTTGATTTTTGCAACATGTTCACCTACCCTTGTGGAAAAACTGCGGATAGTACGACCCACATATTGTTTTCCACAAGGGCAGGTGATCAAATAAACTATGTATGTAGAAGCACAGGTGGAAAATTGCTTCATGGGATAGTCCATCTGAGTGATACTAGACCGGAAAGAAATGCTTTTCTTCCTCCCATGTATGTTTTCAAGGCATACCTTACATTTCCTGCATGGGTGGAAGCCTTTGGATAAGGGAAAGAAAATAGTTTTTTTAGGCGGATCAATGACATTGGGGGCAACTTGATTTTTTAAGGAAGAAGCCCCCCTATAGATCACTGTGGCATTGCTTGGCAAGGAAGGTCCCAACACTTGATCTTCTTTGAGGATCCCCCAATGTTTACAAATGATATTTTTAATTTGTTTATGTTGACCCGAGAACGTAGTAAAAAATGCGTTCCTAAATTTGGGATCTGGTGGTGCTCTAGTCCTTTCAAGTGTGAGTGTTGTACGGTCAACCCTTCCTATGTGTTGGATTTCTTTTTCAATTTCCTCCCTCGAATATCCTTTATCTAAGAACCTCTGTTTCAAGATCTCTGCTTGTAAGTAGAAGTCTTTAGTGTCGGAACAATTACGTCGTATACGTAACAGCTGACTCTTAGGGATGGATTTCAGCCAGGCCGGATGATGACAACTATCCGTAGGGATATAGCTGTTACGGTCGGTGTTTTTGAAATATGTTCTAGTCATCAAACGGTCATTCTTGGCTTCAATGACGAGGTCAAGGAAATGGATGTTGGAGAAACTTGCCTCATATGTGAGAATAATCCCTACCTCATTGTCATTTAATGTGGCCATAAATGAAGCTAGAGAGTCCTGGTCACCTCTCCATAGGAGGAGGATGTCGTCAATGTACCGAGCCCAGAGGACAATTTCTGGTCGGTTTAAAGCATAGACGACATCCTCCTCCCATTTGGCCATAAAAATATTGGCAAGGCTGGGGGCAAACTTAGCCCCCATTGCCACCCCTCTTTGTTGCAGGAAAAAATCACCATTGTACCAGAAATAATTATTGGTAGTCGCGAACCTCAACAGGTCCATAATAAAATATTTCTGTACGACAGGGATGTTATCATTTCGACGAAGGAAGCATTCCACCGCCTGGAACCCCAAATGATGGGCGATGCTCGTGTAGAGAGAGGACACGTCCGCCGTAACAAGCAAAATGTCCCCACTGTACACAACGTCATTAAGGCGAGCAATCGTATGTCTAGTGTCCTTTAGATATGACGGAGCATCTTTGACCATCGGTTGCAAGTGAAAATCAATATATCTCCCTATTCGGGATGTGATAGAATTGATCCCACTAATGATGGGTCTTCCAGGGGGGTTAACAACATCCTTATGTATTTTTGGCAAAAAATACATAGTGGGGATGCGAGGAACCTTAGGCATCAAGTATGCTCGCTCCTTTTTGTCCAGTATCCCTTTCTGTGTTCCTGCGGTAAGTAGTTTGCACAGTGAGGCTTTAATCTTAGAAGTGGGATTTGAGGGCAATTTAACATAGGTGTTAGTATCTCCCAAAATCCGAAGCATTTCTGCATGATAGGCAGATTTGTCCAACACAACAATGCCACCCCCTTTGTCCGCAGGGCGGATCACCAAATCTTTGTGTTCACAAAGACTTTTCAAACCAGTCCTAATGCTAGGATCTGTAAAAGTTTTCTTTAGAGGTAATTCTTCAAGGTCTTTGAGGACCATATCCCTGAACACCCTCACATTGGGAGCCATAGGGCAGGAGGGGTTAAAAAGGGAGGGATTAGAGAATCCTGTGTGAACAATTTGGGAGGAGGTATCTGGGAGATTGGGTCTACAGGGATTACTAATAAAGTATCGTTGTATGTTTAATTTTCTTATATATTTTTGCACGTCAATAAACGTAGCAAATTTATTCAACGTTTTAGGTGGAACGTATTTGAGTCCCTTATCCAATACTGCCCTCTCTGTATTTGACAATAGGACTTTACTGAGATTAAAAATCCCTGTCCCCTTTAAACTTTTCGTTTTTTTCGTCCGGGCTCGTCGCCCCCCTCTCGAGCCCCTTTTGGTTCTCTTCCCCTGGGATGGTCTTCCCGGTCCCGGTGAAAATCCCCCTGGTATTCTAACCTAGGTTGCTCTTGATTATATGTATATGGGGACCTAACCTGACGGTAGTCATCTCTCTCCATATAGCCATATGTGTGGTTGGACTGTTTATAGGGGCCGGGTGGAGGGGGTCTCCAACCTCCATATCCAGGAGTGGATTGTGGATATCTGGTGGAATGTTCATAATAGTTATGATTACCATAAGGGGATGAATCATAGGGCCGGGGATCCTGGGGGGTGTCACCCCCCAGGATCCCCGGCCCTATGATTCATCCCCTTATGGTAATCATAACTATTATGAACATTCCACCAGATATCCACAATCCACTCCTGGATATGGAGGTTGGAGACCCCCTCCACCCGGCCCCTATAAACAGTCCAACCACACATATGGCTATATGGAGAGAGATGACTACCGTCAGGTTAGGTCCCCATATACATATAATCAAGAGCAACCTAGGTTAGAATACCAGGGGGATTTTCACCGGGACCGGGAAGACCATCCCAGGGGAAGAGAACCAAAAGGGGCTCGAGAGGGGGGCGACGAGCCCGGACGAAAAAAACGAAAAGTTTAAAGGGGACAGGGATTTTTAATCTCAGTAAAGTCCTATTGTCAAATACAGAGAGGGCAGTATTGGATAAGGGACTCAAATACGTTCCACCTAAAACGTTGAATAAATTTGCTACGTTTATTGACGTGCAAAAATATATAAGAAAATTAAACATACAACGATACTTTATTAGTAATCCCTGTAGACCCAATCTCCCAGATACCTCCTCCCAAATTGTTCACACAGGATTCTCTAATCCCTCCCTTTTTAACCCCTCCTGCCCTATGGCTCCCAATGTGAGGGTGTTCAGGGATATGGTCCTCAAAGACCTTGAAGAATTACCTCTAAAGAAAACTTTTACAGATCCTAGCATTAGGACTGGTTTGAAAAGTCTTTGTGAACACAAAGATTTGGTGATCCGCCCTGCGGACAAAGGGGGTGGCATTGTTGTGTTGGACAAATCTGCCTATCATGCAGAAATGCTTCGGATTTTGGGAGATACTAACACCTATGTTAAATTGCCCTCAAATCCCACTTCTAAGATTAAAGCCTCACTGTGCAAACTACTTACCGCAGGAACACAGAAAGGGATACTGGACAAAAAGGAGCGAGCATACTTGATGCCTAAGGTTCCTCGCATCCCCACTATGTATTTTTTGCCAAAAATACATAAGGATGTTGTTAACCCCCCTGGAAGACCCATCATTAGTGGGATCAATTCTATCACATCCCGAATAGGGAGATATATTGATTTTCACTTGCAACCGATGGTCAAAGATGCTCCGTCATATCTAAAGGACACTAGACATACGATTGCTCGCCTTAATGACGTTGTGTACAGTGGGGACATTTTGCTTGTTACGGCGGACGTGTCCTCTCTCTACACGAGCATCGCCCATCATTTGGGGTTCCAGGCGGTGGAATGCTTCCTTCGTCGAAATGATAACATCCCTGTCGTACAGAAATATTTTATTATGGACCTGTTGAGGTTCGCGACTACCAATAATTATTTCTGGTACAATGGTGATTTTTTCCTGCAACAAAGAGGGGTGGCAATGGGGGCTAAGTTTGCCCCCAGCCTTGCCAATATTTTTATGGCCAAATGGGAGGAGGATGTCGTCTATGCTTTAAACCGACCAGAAATTGTCCTCTGGGCTCGGTACATTGACGACATCCTCCTCCTATGGAGAGGTGACCAGGACTCTCTAGCTTCATTTATGGCCACATTAAATGACAATGAGGTAGGGATTATTCTCACATATGAGGCAAGTTTCTCCAACATCCATTTCCTTGACCTCGTCATTGAAGCCAAGAATGACCGTTTGATGACTAGAACATATTTCAAAAACACCGACCGTAACAGCTATATCCCTACGGATAGTTGTCATCATCCGGCCTGGCTGAAATCCATCCCTAAGAGTCAGCTGTTACGTATACGACGTAATTGTTCCGACACTAAAGACTTCTACTTACAAGCAGAGATCTTGAAACAGAGGTTCTTAGATAAAGGATATTCGAGGGAGGAAATTGAAAAAGAAATCCAACACATAGGAAGGGTTGACCGTACAACACTCACACTTGAAAGGACTAGAGCACCACCAGATCCCAAATTTAGGAACGCATTTTTTACTACGTTCTCGGGTCAACATAAACAAATTAAAAATATCATTTGTAAACATTGGGGGATCCTCAAAGAAGATCAAGTGTTGGGACCTTCCTTGCCAAGCAATGCCACAGTGATCTATAGGGGGGCTTCTTCCTTAAAAAATCAAGTTGCCCCCAATGTCATTGATCCGCCTAAAAAAACAATTTTCTTTCCCTTATCCAAAGGCTTCCACCCATGCAGGAAATGTAAGGTATGCCTTGAAAACATACATGGGAGGAAGAAAAGCATTTCTTTCCGGTCTAGTATCACTCAGATGGACTATCCCATGAAGCAATTTTCCACCTGTGCTTCTACATACATAGTTTATTTGATCACCTGCCCTTGTGGAAAACAATATGTGGGTCGTACTATCCGCAGTTTTTCCACAAGGGTAGGTGAACATGTTGCAAAAATCAAGAAAGGCAACGATAAACATACAGTGCCCAGACACTACCTACAGGTCCACAATAAGTCATTGACAGGCACCTCTTTTTTGATCATTGACAAATTTGTGCCACACTGGAGGGGTGAATCTAGTATTAGAGGGGTCTCGAAGTTAGAAGTGTATTGGATATACACTCTTAAAAGTTACGCCCCATTTGGACTCAATGTCGAATGGGACGTGAATGCATTTATTAATCAGTCCTGATTTTTTAAATCATTATTTTTCATATTTTTTTATGATTTTTTGACTCTTGGAATCGCCTATGTTTATTACAGCCAAGATTGTTTCTCCTGATTCGTTTACTTTTTTGGGATCTAGAGGAAACAACTAAATAACAACCAAAATAAAAAAAAAAAAAATTTTTTTTTAACTTTTTGAAGATGTTATATATATGTCTGTATCTCTTTAATTGGTTCTGTGATTATTCGTTGTATACATCTTTAGTGGGTCCTTGAGTCCATTACCATGATTGCTTACTTTCATCTGGTTCATATATAGTATTGTATATTATATACCTATATTGGTCCCTTGTTAAGTCCTAGTAGTTTGGGATGACTTGGAGTGATCTCTATCCACCCCGGTGGGCTCTTTGCTACCTCTGGGCTGATACATGACGCTAGGTGTCCGAGAACGTTTGTATGTTAATGCTGACGTTTGCTTGAGACATGCCTGAAGCGCATCGTGGAACGCGGCGTGACGGCGCTGACGTCATGACGCTGCGGAAGGGCTGCTGATGGATGCCCATTGGTCGGCAGACTATCTTCTGCACACCACAGAGAAGGGGAGTGACTGAGTCATCTTGTGTCTTGACGATGACACGTCTTGACGTTGGGCGTTATGACGCCAAGCCCCGCCCTGCTACTTCCGGCTTTAGGAGCGCAGGTGATGCCTGCAGTTCCGTGTTATGGAACGCACGCCGATTATGGACGAACAGATGCCAGCAATCAGGGACCTGGATTCAAGGTATTTAATGCAATGGGGGGAGCATAGGAGGACCAGATACCCCAGTCGAAGTCCGTTAGCGACGAAACCGGTCGGGTGATTACTCCATTGCATCCCCATTGCATTCTCAAACTTTGTTGGTACACTCCCTACACCTTTATCCAAGGTGGGAGTTCGCTGCTGTACTTATACTTTTTGCTATTTTTTTCATTTTTGATTGTTAGCAGAGTGACTTTTCTCATGTGTGGTCATTTGAAGTTTTTTCATATTTTATATTTATTGCAATTTTTGCCACGAGTGTATATTTGCAACGTTTTTATTAAATGTTTTTACACTATGAGGAGCACCTCTATTTTTTTTCTCTTACTACTTTGGGTGTTTTTGAGCCATTATCGATCAATCGATCCCAGCTATCCAATTTGAAAGAACAAGTGCTTCAGTAACCATTTCTGGATTGGACACGCGGAGTGAGGACCCCTGGACCCAGACAATCGGTCTATACAAGCCTTGATGACCCTCCCACCGTATGGTGGTTGAGAGGGTCCACCAACTCTGGTAAGGGTACCCACCCGTTTATTTATCCATTTATTTGTCCGATACTGAAGAGTTCTAACATTGAAGATACCTGCTCCACCCAACACTGGAAGTTTATATGTACTACTTAGAACCCACGTTTTCCAGCAGACTTTGTGTATTTGCATGATTGGGTTGAGGCCTTTGAGGCACACCTGATTAATAGTGGAATAGTGGAATGTTGCTATTGGAAGATTGTCTTTACAACTGACTCTGCATCGTTTTAGTATCAAACATCCAGTTTTTGTTTCATATCACATTGCTGTATATATTACACATTTGTTTGCATATATGTGACTACACAACAGGTATTCCACATATGTATACCTACTTGCTGATTTCTACAGCACGGATTTGTATCAATTAATTAATTTCACAATTTCACTATTGTGTATTATGTGGTATTAGGCTTAGACTTTAGGCCACTTACCTTCTGAGTACACATCTATTTCACCCTTTTTTAGGGGTCTTTATTATTATTTTTTTGGGCGCTACATTTTCTTATATATGTATGTATGTGTGTGTGTGTGTGTGTGTGTATGTATGTATGTATGTATGTATGTATGTGTATAATATATATATATATATATATATATATATATATATACACACACACACACACAAAATATATATATATATATATATATTTTGTGTGTGTGTATATATATATATATATATATATATATATATATATATATATATATATATATATTTTGTGTATATATATATATATATTTTGTGTATATATATATATATATATTTTGTGTATATATATATATATATATATATATATATATATATATATATATATATATATATATATATATATATATATATATATATATATATATATATATATATATATATATATATATATAGAATTTATTTTAGCAGAGACCCTAGAGTAAAATGGAGATCGTTGCACTACTTTGTCACACACACCGTTCTTACAAATGCTATTTTTTGGGGGGAAAAAATACCCTTTTTGAATTAAAAACAAATAAGATAACAGGAAAGTTGGCCCAATTTTTTTTCTATAGTGCGAAAGATAATGTTACGCCCAGCAAATTGATACCGAACATGTCATGCTTTAACCACTTCCATACCGCGCCTTTTCTTAGCACTTCTTTCCTTCATGTAAAAATCATAATTGTTTTACTAGAAAATTACTCAGAACCCCCAAATATATATATATATATATATATATATATATATATATATATATATATATATTTTTTTTAGCAGACACCCTAGGGAATATAGTGGCGGTCATTGCATCTTTTTATCTCGCACGATATTTGCACAATTTTTTTGTATAATGTGAAAGATGTTGCGCCTAACTTGTCACGCTTTAAAATTGCGCACACTCACGAAATGGCACCAAACTTTGGTACTTAAAAATCTCCATAGGCGACACTTTAATTTTTTTTTTACAGGTTACCATTTTAAAGGTGCAGAGGAGGTCTAATTCTAGAATTCTTTCTCTCGCTCTATTGCATGCGGCGATACCTCACATGTGTGGTTTGAATGGCGTTTGCATATGTGGGTGGGACTTGCGTGTGCGTTCGCTTCTGAGCGCGAGCTACTGAGGACCGGGGCATTTTCTTTTTATTTATTTTATTTTTGCATTTTATTTTATTTTTTTTACATATTTTAGTTTTTTTTTTTTTTTTTATCACTTTTATTCCAATTTACAAGGAATGTAAACATCCCTTGTAATAGGAATAGTGTGTAACAGGTCCTCTTTATGGAGAGATGCTGGGTCAATAAGACCCCACATCTCTCCTCCAGGCTGGAAAGCATGAGATCGGGGGAAAAAAAGTTCACCTTTCTCATGCTTTCAGCCGTGATTGCGGCTTTGTTTACTTCCGGGTATCCGGTCGTGATGTCATAACGCCGCGCCCGGGCCTCTGACAGTCATAGAAAAATCTCTATGGTCTTCATTCGGCGGCGGCCGATTCGTTCTCCGGGCCTCTGATGGCACGGAAGAGCCAGGAAAAGCACCAGATGGTGTCCCCTCCCGCCGCCTATAAGAACGATCAAGCGCTGCTATGATTGTTCTTATGGTGCACAGAATCGCCACCTGGAAAAAAAAGGATATCTGAATGATGCCTGTAGCTGCAGGCATCATTCAGATATCCCCCATATGACGTCCTACGGTACGGAAGTGGTTAAAATTGCGCACACTCATAAAATGGAGACAAACTATGGTACTTAAAAATCTCCTTAGGTGAAGTTTCAAAATTTCTATAGGTTACCAGTTTAGAGTTAAAAAAAGGGGGGACCGTGGGCTAGAATTATTGCACTCGCTCTAACGATTGCAGCGATACCTCACGTGTGTGTTTGAACACCGTTTACATATGTGGGCGCGACTTGCGTATGCGTCCGCTTCTGTGCACGAGCTCGGAGGGACGGGGAGCTTTAAACAAAAAATATAAAATAAATAATATATTTTTTTTTATTATATATAACAGGGGTGGGGAAGCTTCGAGTAATGAGTAGACATTTCCATTCCCTTCCTAACAGGAAGTATGAGGCAATATCTCCAATAAGGGCAATCTCTTTTAAAAGTTGTCCGGAACATGTCTGTCAATTGTAGGGCACTGCAAGTGTAAACTTGGCCTTATCTGCAGTGGTTTACTTTTTAGAGGGCAGTCAACAGGTGACTCGTAGGCAACCTGTTGCCTCCTGAATGCCTGCCCACGCTGCACCAATCGTCACGGTTGCTTGCAGTTCCACACCACACCATTCGACTCGGTTGCTTGTAGTCCCATTCACTTGAATAAGTCACGTTTAGCTGTGGAACTGCCTGCCGAACATGATGTGCTGTAGCCATTAAGCAAAGTATTGCTGCCACAGCATGTGTACCACCTCCTCCGTTTTGCTATATTAGGTTAAGGAAAGTGGTCGGGGGATTCAACCGCCAATTTTTACCACCAACCGTCTGCCAGGATAAATGAATTGATGATTTGCCCTCTATTCCTGTTCCGGTGACCATTGATTTCTCATCCTTTTCCATCCCAAACACCATGATCTCCATAACACATAGAAAAGTTGAATTTCCCCAACGGGGACACAGACGCCCATTGAAAACTTGACAAGAGTCCTAACACTGTCCACTCTATCCAGGGCTAAAAGTAAACCATTTTGGCTTTTAAAGTGGAGTTCCACCCATAAATATAACATTACATCAGTAGTTTTAAAAAAAATGTCATAAGTCCTTTACGAATTTTTTTTTTTTTTTTTTAGATGCCTTCAAAGTGTTGTTGCTAGGCAGAATAGTTAATCTTCCCACTTCCTGCACCTAGGTGCTTAATGCTTCCTAACCTACACCGCACAGACTCCTGGGAATGTAGTGGGTGTAACTTTCCAGGAGTCTGTGCACTCCCCAGTCTCAAAGAATCATGTGACTTGGACAGCACAGGTGCTGAAACCTGATCTGAAACTGCTTGTGCAGCACTGAGCATGTTCAAGATCTGCAAGGCTGAAATCCAGGAAGTCATACAGTCTGGCTTCATGATGCCCACACTTAAGATGGCCCCAGTCAATTTCTATTTTATAAAGTGTCTAAATGCTGTAACAACCTAACAAAACGGACCTTAGTTTACAGGCCAACTTTACTAGAATACATTAAGCTTGTGTATTACAGTGGTATTTATATTTAAAAAGTGAAATTGTGGCCGGAACTCCGCTTTAATATACTTTTAATAGGTGAAAATGGATGTTTCTGAATTCTGCTTTGTGTATCTTCCTCTTAGAGAGTCCACCATCTCCAAAGGAGGTCGAGGAGGTGGAACTATTGAACAAAGCCCTAGCGAAAGCATTAAAAGTGCGAGGAAGTATACAAACTGAGTCGCCTACCCCTCCCACCACGCAGACCATACCGGCTTCCTCAACAACCAAAGAAAAGACAGTGAAACCTTTACAAAAGATTGTAAATACAGGGACTAAACCCAAGACCTACCAGATGAAGCCTCCATACAAGACTATGCCGGAGAAGAGAAGGGTCAGAGGGTCTGCAAGACCAGCATTGACCAATACCACCAGAGCACCCCCATTACAACCGCTAACCTCAGAAAAACGCAATGTTGCCACAGACAGGCCAACCGAAAACAAAGCAGTTCCCATCAGGGCAGACAACACTCCGGGAAACTCGCGACCATCTACAGCTCCAGAAACTGAATATGTTGGCAGCAAATCAGCTGAAAATGTGAAGTCTTCCAAACAAGATCAAGTGAGACAACCAAAAGATTTGACCCTTAAAGATGTAAGGTAAGATACAAAGTCGAATCTACGGTATATACTTTGGTTTATCCATGTCAAGTGTGCTTAATTCAGAATCTACAAAAAAAATCATATATACAGTGGAACCTTGGTTTTTTTTATATATAAAATTCTCACTCGGTTTCCGTGTGTTACGCAAAACAAGCAGAATTCAAGCTAATTCGGTGTGCAGTACCGCATTTAGTCAGAGGTGCGGGGGAGCTGGTGACACTCGGACCAGTTCGGAGCCGTTTGAAAATATTCTCTCGGAAATACTCCGTTCCCGAGTGTTTCCGAACCTTTCCAAGGCTCTATGGCACACCCCCCCCCCCCTCCCCACACCTCTGGCCACATGCGTTATTGCATGCCATAGAAGTCAATGCGGAACAAATTATCTTTGTTTCCGTTGACTTCTATGGGGAAACTCGCATTGATATGTGAGTGCTTTGGATTACAAGCATTCTCCTGGAGTGGATTATGCTCGTAATCCAAAGTTCCACTGTATATAATATACACACACACAGTATATTGCAAAGGGAACATGCTCAACTGGTATTGACAGGGGTTAACCATGCATGAGACCGGGACATCCAGGAACGGTCCAAGCATACACCAGTCAGTGCGCGTGTGTATGTATATGCGCTTAGCGCCCACCTTGTACTGAAGAGGAGCGGCCGCTGTAGGCAAAGCGCTGTACTTGTACGTCACTGCCTATGTTTGGGTTTAAGGCGTGCACATGTGTGCCCCCCCCCCCCCCCAGATCCAGCTGTGATTGCCTGTCAGCAAGTCCTGGCCAATAATTTTCGGCTGGGATGTGCTGATCATCGTGTTGACTTTCAACAAGGCGCTCTGTACACAGGGAACAATCTCTGTGTTTCTCATCCCTGCATAGCAATCAATACACTAAAAAACATATAAAACATGTAGCAGAAAACAATTTATGGAAAACCCGTTGGTGCCTACCACATACTTTTGTTATATTATAATATATGTGTGATGCCTTTTGCATACTTTTTTCATATACTGTAAAAATTATAAGGACATAGTACCGTTTGTTAGTGTATTTTTTCTTTTACAGACCAACACTTAAGCTGCCAGTAGAGTTTCAGAAACGTTACAAGAAGAATAGCAGGTGAGCTCAATGGTGTTAAATGGCTTAGAACCAGGTCACACAAGCAACCATGTTGTTGGCAAAAACTTTCCAGCAACACGCGATTGCTAGGAAGCCACTTACTATTTCCCATTGTGTTGCTGACTGGTCTGCTAGTAATCGAGAGATGTGGCTGCTATATCTTGGCGATTCATTTCCTTTAGGATTTAGGAACCAGTGTGCACATTTAAAATGACAATAAACTATATATCCGTATTCTCCAAATATAGTCCATACACATCCAGTACCTAATTGCCCTGTATTCTATTTTTCATGAATTTTTTTTTGTTAGTGTTTTTTACATTTTTTTTTTTTTTCCTCCTTGTAACGTCCTCCCCTGAGCTCTACTCTATGCACATTGCACATCACATAGTTCATATCTGACCCCAGATATCCCCCCCCCAGCACTCTGACCCCTTTACCCCCAGGACTCTGACCCTTCTACACCGTAGATATTCCCCCCAGCACTGTTGCCATATGCCATAAGATACCCCTTGTATTGTTACCCCACTACATCCCTGATACCCCCTACACTGTGGCCTCTCTACGTCCCTTATATCTTTAGAACTATAGCCACCCAAGCTACCCCAAGCATTGCTACCCCCTATACACCCCAGATCCCCCCTCAGCATTGTTTTCCCCCATACACCCTTGATATCCCCCAGAACTATTATTCCATCCACGTAGTACCCCCTTTTCCAGTGGAGATACAGTGCATGTAAACTTTTGGCCACCTCCAGCACTGGACTCGCCTATACCAATCAAGCAGGCAGAAAGAGAGGCGGAGGAGGGAGCATCCCTCTGGGCATTCCAAGCCCTTCGGTGCATACAGTGCTGTACAGCTGGGCTCACCATGACCCCATCCACAATGCTACTTCCGCAGGTGGGCTCTCAGTGCTGCCGACTCGGCAGCTCCCACCCGCAGCCTTCAAGTCAGGAGCATTCAAGCTGCATGGGGTGGGGTCAGAGCATCACTGGTGGGCCTGGTCCTGTCCCTCCCTGGCTGCAAAATGGGTATTGTTCTGCACGGCTGCCAGCCTGTCTCCCCATCATTTTCCGTGCAATCAAGGGGCCCCCAATTTTGGGGCAGCGTGGGCTCTACCAGCTGCTTTGGTGAAAGTGCAGGGGCCCCCCATGCAGCTGGGGCCCCTGGACAGTGCCCAGGTGTGCCCACTCATTAAGATAGCCCTGGATCCCAAAAAAGGATGTAGAGGCCACTTTTTAAAACTGATCTTTTAGTTACCGTATATACTCAAGTATAACCCGAGGCACCTAATTTTACCACAAAAAACTGGGAAAACTTATTGACTCGAGTGTAAGCCTAGGGTGTCCATCTGCATGTCTCGCTGTGTCCATGCCTCACTGTGTCCATGCCTCGACTGACATTTAACATGGGAGTCTATGGAAGGGGTGCCCGGATTTGAAAAATCGCTGCTACCCAGCCACAGGTCCCCCAGACAACAAACTTTGCACACTTGTAGAGGAGAAATGGGGCTACATGTGTGCCAAGTTCCAGGTCCAGGAGACCTACGAATGGCCAGTACCGGGTCCCCAAATTCACCAGAGAAATTGCCGTTTAACAAGGAAGTCTATGGAAGGGGTGTCCGGCTTTGTAAAATCAGAGCTCCCCGGGCGTAGATCCCCTGGACAACAAACATTGCACACTTGTAGAGGAAGAGTGGGGCTACATGTGTGCCAATTTTGGGGTCCAGGGAACCTATGGCCGGCCAGTACAGGGTCCCCAAATTCCAGGAGATCAGGCACAAAAAGGTGACTCGAGTATAAGTCGAGGGGGGCATTTTCAGCACACAAAAAATGTGCTGAAAAACTTGGCTTATACTCGAGTATATACGATACCCTTTTTAAGCTTGCAGTAATCTCACATAATATGTTCTGTTATATCCAGCTAAACCCTACCACTTTACATATAAATCAGCAATAGAATATTCCAATATGCTAATTGTCATGATTTTTATTTATTTTTCTTGCAATTTCTACTATAAGGAGACTGTTTGCAATAAAAAAAAGTGGCAAACCATTGTTCTAGGCAGATATGACGCACTTAATTATGTTGCATGTTTTGTAATCGGCCCTACAATATAGGTTAATTTTGGCACATTGTTTTGGAGCATGGTATTGCTGTCGACACTTGCCGTAGACAGGATGCCATAACTTCAATGCCAAGAACCTGTAGACACATTCTTGAACAATATATGTAAAAAAAGAAAAATGGCATTGTTTATTACTTCCTTACAGTGTTGTATTTTGTCAAGACATCGGGGGTCATGCTCGGGGTCTCCATATAGGACCAAGATCAAAACCTTCTTTGTTCCTCTCAATCAGGATCACCAAAGAGAGGGCTGTAAGGAAATTGCATGCATTCATTCTGTGCCTCCATAACTATATACTGTCTTCCTGTCTTTTTTTGTAGATTGTGGGAGAAATACTTTGAGATTCAGTCCCGTGTTCCTGCTTCCAGGCCCTCCTTTATCCAGCAGCTGCAGACAACGGTATCCTTTTCCTGCTGCTTGACGTAAGAGGCCATTTGATGGTCCTGGGAGAATAATGCGCCGTTTGTAGTCAGATGTGGCTAACAGATGTACGATCCCCTTGACCAGTCTGTCACATTGTGAACGCACTCCGCGCACATCCACGTGACGGGGACTTTTATAGGGCCATTAAATCTGTCTTTGTTTGCATCTGCAAATATTAATTTATGGTAATATTTGCCTCTCTCTCTTCAGGCTCCTTAACTGAAGGTTAACAGCTGTAGCAGGCCTCGGCGTGACTGTGCATGTCAATACGTGTTGACGTTTTGTCTTCAGCAAAATGATTGCGATGGCTCTATTAGTTTTTTAATTGGGAATGTTCAGAGGGGGATTTAGACGATGTAGAACAATTACTAATACATAAAGGTAATCCGCCCCGGGAACAAGGAACAGTTTGCACTGTGTTCAAGTTGAATGAATGGTATTTTATCAATAACGCTGAAGGAGGGATATCCTTGATGCGTGGCCTGCATGTTTAAGTGTGGAACATCCGATTCTTTCATTAGCTGGGCTGCCAGTGATGATTACACAGGGAGAATGTAAAGAAGATGCATCCTTTTTAGGTATAGCCTGAAATCACCTCCTTGTGTCTGAGAAGTCTTGACCCGCGTTTAACCGATTGAGCCCCGGACCATTTTGGTGGTCAATGACCGGGCCACTTTTTGCGATTCGGCACTGCGCCGCTATAACTGACAATTGCGCCGTTGTGCGACGTGGCTCCCAAACAAAATTGACGTCCTTTTTTTTCCCCCCCACAAATAGAGATTTATTTTGGTTGTATTTGATCTTTTATTTTTTGCGCTATAAACAAAAAAAAGAGTGTAAATTTTGAAAAAAAAATGCAATATTTTTTACTTTTTGCGATAATAAATATCCCCCAAAAAATTATATAAAAAAATTCCACAATTTAGGCCGATACGTATTCTAAAAAAAAAATTGCAATAAGCGTTTATTGATTTGCTTGCGCAAAAGTTATAGCTTCTACAAAATAGGGGACTGTTTTATGGATTTTTTATTAATACATTTTTTTTTTTACTAGTTATGGCGGCGATCAGCGATTTTTATCGTGACTGCGACATTATGGCAGACACATCGGGCACTTTTGACACCATTTTGGGACCATTGTCATTTTTACAGTGATCAGTGCTATAAAAATGACACTGGCAGTGAAGAGTTAACCACTAGGTGGTGCTGCAGGGGTTAAGAGTTCCCTAAGGCGTGTTTCTTACTGTTGGGGGGCGTGGCTACACGTGACAGGTCAGTGACCACCCACTGGCCATCCCAGTGCTCCTCCTCCTCCGGGAGTCCCATCTCCTAAACCCAGTGTTCCCCCTCCTCTAGTCTCCTCTCCTCCAACCAGTGTCCTCGTCCTCCTCCTATCCCATGTCCTCCTCGTCCTCCTCCTATCCCATGTCCTCCTCGTCGTCCTCTTATCCCATGTCCTCCTCCTCTTATCCCATGTCCTCCTCGTCTTCTTCTTATCCCATGTCCTCCTCCTATCCCATGTCCTCCTCGTCCTCCTCCTATCCCATGTCCTCCTCGTCCTCCTCCTATCCCATGTCCTCCTCGTCCTCCTCCTAACCCATGTCCTCCTCGTCCTCCTCCTAACCCATGTCCTCCTCGTCCTCCTCCTAACCCATGTCCTCCTTGTCCTCCTCCTAACCCATGTCCTCCTCGTCCTCCTCCTAACCCATGTCCTCCTCCTTCTATCTATACATACTGATCATTTACAATCTACTGCTCATATACAATATACTGATCCTATATACTGCTCATACATCCTCCTCCATTAGTTGCTCCTGAAAAAAAAAATTGGAGTGACTTTTTATTATCTCTGAAAGTTCTGACATCTTCTCCACCCAGTGTCCTCCTCCAGTCCCATCTTCTCCACCCAGTGTCCTCTCCTCCAGTCCCATCCCCTCCGCCCAGTGTCCTCTCCTCCAGGGCCATCCCCTCCGCCCAGTGTCCTCTCCTCCAGGGCCATCCCCTCCGCCCAGTGTCCTCTTCTCCAGGGCCATCCCCTCCGCCCAGTGTCCTCTCCTCCAGGGCCATCCCCTCCGCCCAGTGTCCTCTCCTCCAGGGCCATCCCCTCCGCCCAGTGTCCTCTCCTCCAGGGCCATCCCCTCCGCCCAGTGTCCTCTCCTCCAGGGCCATCCCCTCCGCCCAGTGTCCTCTCCTCCAGGGCCATCCCCTCCGCCCAGTGTCCTCTCCTCCAGGGCCATCCCCTCCGCCCAGTGTCCTCTCCTCCAGGGCCATCCCCTCCGCCCAGTGTCCTCTCCTCCAGGGCCATCCCCTCCGCCCAGTGTCCTCTCCTCCAGGGCCATCCCCTCCGCCCAGTGTCCTCTCCTCCAGGGCCATCCCCTCCGCCCAGTGTCCTCTCCTCCAGGGCCATCCCCTCCGCCCAGTGTCCTCTCCTCCAGGGCCATCCCCTCCGCCCAGTGTCCTCTCCTCCAGGGCCATCCCCTCCGCCCAGTGTCCTCTCCTCCAGTGTCCTCTCATCCGCCCAGTGCCGTCCCATCTCCTTCACCCAAGCATGGCCCACAGTTGTCACCATTCGGAAACTCGCCCTGAAAAATACCATACAGCCATCGACATGCATGTAGACCAGAAGTGGCCGTAAAAAGGCTTCAGGAGATCGACAACACTTAAATAGGGGGGGGGGGGGGGGGGGGAATACGGTGAAAACAAGCGTTTTATTTGAAAAATAGGAAATTGTTGATACACCGTGCTTTACAAACCGAAAGGCATTTAGTTAGGATTTACATTCAAGGAGTTTCCTTTTTAGCATCTGGTGAGCCACAGGTTTCCATTGCCTCAACATATGCGGCTGAAAATGGTGTACGATTAAGTTTTCATGCTGATGGTTGTCTTCCTTAATTATCTATCAGTTTATACCGGAAAGCCCCGAGCTAAGCTTGTTTGAGATAGAAGAGGAAACCGCACGCTTGCAGAGAGCAGTCAAGCGCTTTGAGGAATATCTAGACTCAGCCAAGACACAGCAAGGATCAGGTGAGAGCACCGGCTGGAGCTGACAGCACTTCGATCTCTGCAACAACAAAAACGGGAGAGGGTAGGAGTTCATGAGCAGCGTCAGATCTATCGGCATTTGAAAGATGTCTTAATTATTTACGTTTAAAAGAGAGAGTGCCGGATTTAAGCCTCGTACACACGATCGGATTATCCGACGGGAATTGTGATGACAGGCAGTGGTTGGAAAAATGGACTGTTTTGTACGCTCCATCGGACAATTGTCAGTTTTTCCGCCAACAAATGTTGGATAGCATGCTTTAAAATTGTCCGCCAACAAATGTGTGTTAAATACAACAAACAAAAGTAACTGCCCCTACCTATGACGGGTTTATACAATAAGGAGCGCTGGAAAGGGCGCATATACATACAAAAACATAGAATATCCAGGCTCAAACTTACCGACCAATCGGCAACCAACCAAATTCGCCTGTCTAACTGTGTGCGTTAAAAACAGAGGTAAGTTTTAGCCTGGATATTCAGTATATGCAGTATACAGAGCGCCTTGATGGGGCCTGCAGCTTACACATGCATTTGCAAATGCGTGCAACTAAACCTCTGTTTTTAACGCACACAGTTAGACAGGTGAATTTGGTTGGTTGCTGATTGGTCGGTAAGTTTGAGCCTGGATATTCCATGTTTTTGTATGTATATGCGCCCTTTCCAGCGCTCCTTATTGTCATTGTGGTCAGGCAGCGCACTGGCACCTTTGCTTCCATATGCTGAGTGTGCAGTGTGCTTCTGCCCCTTTTAATGAGGGCTGGGCTACCTCCAGTCACCTGCCACTTATCTATCCATCGGCAGTCATGTGCTCCTACTGAGAAGACTTAAAATGCAATGTTATAGTTAGGACTGCAGTATACAGAGCGCCTTGACGGGGCCTGCAGCTTACACATGCATTTGCAAATGGGTGCAACTAAACCTCTTTTTTTAACGCACACAGTTAGACAGGTGAATTTGGTTGGTTGCTGATTGGTCGGTAAGTTTGAGCCTGGATATTCTATGTTTTTGTAACAAATGTGTGTTGTCGGATTATCCGATCGTGTGTACACAAGTCTTTCAGACAAAACTCCAAAGTACAAACACGCATGCTCAGAAGCAATGCTAACCATAACACAACATTAGCAGAAGTTGCCCAAAGGGTGGCGCTAAAGAGCTAAAATACCACATAGTTTTGTGTTTGTTGGCCGACAATTCTTTGCCGGTTTTATGAAAAAGAAGTTCACGCGCACACATACACACACTCTCTCATGGCCAAAAATATTGGCACCCCTGCACTCCTGTCAGATAATGCAATTACAACTGTTTAGGCATTCTCATGTTTTATTTCTTTTGTTTGTGTCGGTATGACACAAAAAAATGTGGAGAAACAAAAAGCCAAATCTGACACATTTCACGTAAAACTCCAAAAATAGACTGGACAAAATTGGCACCCTCAATTTAAAGCAGAGCTCCACCCAAAAATGTAAGCTTCCGCTTTTCGGAACCCCCCCCCCTCTCCGGTGTGACATTTGGCACCTTTCAGGGGGGAGGGGGGTGCAGATACCTGTCTTTAAGATATTTGGACCCACTTCCAGGAACAACTAGTGCGGCAGACACGCCCCTACCCGCAACGCCCCCCCACTGTCTCTTGGGAAATAAACTGTTCCCAGGAGAAAGCGGGGACCAGTCGCGGTGTGCTACTCGCGCATGCGCAGTAGGGAATCGGGCAGTGAAGCCGGAACGATTCACTTCCCGATTCCCTAACCGAGGATGGTGTCGAGTGCAGCCGAGAGACGAGCGATTGCTCGTCCTCAGCTGACGACATCGCGGGCGCACTGGACAGGTAAGTGTCCATTTTTTAAGTCAGCAGCTGCAGTATTTGTAGCTGCTGGCTTTAAAAAAAAAAAAATAATAATTGGGCGGAACCTCCGCTTTAATATTTGGTATCGGACCCCCTTGAAACAACTGAAATGAATGGCTTCCTGTAACCATCAATGAGTTTCTTCCACCTCTCTACTGGAATTTCGGACCACTCTTCTTTCGCCAACAGCTCCAGGTCTCTCTCAGACTGTCATTGGCTGACCGCTAATCACGTGGTAAGGGGCCCGCTATGATTGGCCACTTACCCTGCTCTGTGATCAGCCGAGTCCCAAGGGGGCGGTGCAAGAATGGGAGGACATCCATGTACGCCCTCCCGCCATTTGTAGCCTGCGCTTTAGCCGTCTTTTGGCTGTAGTGTGGGCGTCAAGTGGTTAAAGTCTTCTTCTTGTTCTTCTTCTTGTTCTTGTTCTTCTTCTTGTTCTTCTTCTTCTTCCTGTTCTTCTTCTTCCTCTTCTTGTTCTTCTTCTTCCTCTTCTTGTTCTTCTTCTTCCTGTTCTTGTTCTTCTTCTTCCTGTTCTTGTTCTTCTTGTTCTTCTTCAACAATTATGAACTTTACAAAAAATCTGTTACTTTGTTTCGTCTGTCCACAGCACATTCTCCCAAATAGATTTTGGCTTCCTCAGGTAAGTTTTGACAAAAGCTTTGATCAATTTTTCTCTTTCATCCACGTCCAGGGAGATTAGCTACAGTGCCATGGGCTGTAATCTTCTTGACAATGTTGCGCGCACACAGGAACATTAAGATCTCTGGAGATGGACTTGTAACCTTTGAAATTGTGCATGCTTTTAAACAATTTGTTTTTCAGTCCTCAGACAATTCTTTGCTGCTCTTTCTCTTCTCCATGCTCTCCGTGGCACATAGAGACACACAACAGAAAGGTTGAGTCAATTTTTGCAATTATTTCTTACAATTTTAAGAAGGTGCCAATAATTTTGTCCAGTCTTTTTTTGGAGTCTTTTTGCATTGAATGTGTCAGATTTGGCTTTTTATTTCTACACTTTTTTTTTTTTTGTCATATCGATACAAACAAAAGAAATAAACAAGAGAATGCCTAAACATTTGTAATTGCAACAATTTTTTTGGGAAGGGGTGCATCATTTAAAAGAAATGCAGGGGTGACAATATTTTTTTTGGTCATGACACTGTGTGTGTGTAATATATACAGGGCTTTTTTTCAGCAGGAACGTGGGGGAACGCAGTTCCGGCACCTCCCAAACTGAATGTATGTAATGGAAAGAGGTGCTGGAGAGTCTATTGATGATGGCAACTGGGGGGATCTATTTTTGCGAAGGAAGGGAGTTTATTGTTGCTGGGGAGTTCTTCTGTTGCTTGTGGAGGATCTATTGTTACTGGGAGGGGTGGTCAGTCGTTGCTAGGAGGGATGTATTGTTGAGGGAGGGGTCTTTGTTGCTGGCTGTTGGAGGGTCTATTGATGCTGGCTACTGGGGAATCTAGTGTTGCTCGGAGGTGGGTAGGGGGTGGGGTCAAGGGTGGCTCCTGTACCTATTCTCTGAAAAAAAAGCTCTGTATGTGTGTATGTATGTATGTATGTGTGTATGTATGTATGTATGTGTATGTATGTATATATATATGTGTGTGTGTGTGTATGTATGTATGTATGTATGTATGTATGTATGTGTATATATATATATATATATATATATATATATATATATATATATATATATATATGGGCAGTTACTAATTAAAATTTTTGTGTTCGATTAATCGTTTTTTTTTTAATCGGCTAATTTCGATTGATTATAAAAGAAGACTGTAATATCAGACATCTCCCCCCCACTGTAATATCAGAAATCTCCCCCAGCAGACATACCAGGATAGAAGCTGGCAGACCCTCTCCGTCTGGATCCATGAGTAGTTGAGGGGTGATGACGTCAGCGCGCCGCTCTAGGAGCTCACCTAGGCCGCCGCCAGGTGGACCAAGATGGCTGCCGCTCCGGAGCTAGGCCGAAGCCGCGGACTTTCCTATAGGCGAGGCAGCGGAGACCTGGAAGACGGCGGAGAGGTGAGTAATCGATCAAAATAATTTTGATCAATCCAAAAAATTTACGATTAATCGAGGGATTAATCGTTAATTTCCGCAGCCCTAATATGTGTGTGTGTGTGTGTGTGTGTGAAGTGGCGCTTAATATAAGACACAAATAAACAATCCTGTGCTAGTATATAGAAACAATCCTTATGTGCATAATAATAAAGAAATATATCCGTGAAATAAAAGAATCTTCCAATAATAAATAAAGTCCATTTGTAAAGTGCATCCAAAGTGATCTGATATTTTAGATAGAGGTGGGATCACTTCTCAGACAAACAAATGGGGATGAGGGGGGGGGGGGGAAGAAGAGGTATGGAAGTCCAAATTACAAATGGAGACTTGAAAATGAAGATGTCCTTCTACAATTCTCCCTCAGTGGTACCAGTCTCTCACCTTAATGGAAGACCCCAGTGCGTCTGATGGTGCATCAAGGAATAGCGATCACCAAACGGGGTTGTTGTGTCCTCCTCCAGGTGTCAGGTAAAAGGATCTCTGCGGCTGTTCATCCAATCCCTCCAACTTTTCTCCTTAAGGATATGATCTGGTAGCCAGACTTCCTTATTGGAGGAAATAATAAGGAAAGTCTGTCTATTTGTGATCGGTATTTCCTGAATTATTAAACGTTCACAAATTCCTTTCAGCTAAATTGTCTAGCTATATTCTTTGTCACATTCGACGACCCTTCACATTTGTAAAAGTGTTAAAACGCATATGGCAGCGTCGCGCATGTGCACTCCAGCGGGTAGCCAAATGTGATGGGTCGCCATATGTGACGAAGCACCGTTACCGGCGGCTCCCGTGCGCATGTGCGGGAGTGACGTCATTGCGGCTCCAGCCAGTCACTGCGCTGGAGCCAAGATACCCGTGGGATACCCCTGGGAGAGATGTACGAGGATGGCTGTGGGAGCTTCGATCTCAGGTAAGTAATTCATAATGAGCTAGTGTGCTATGCATACTAGCTCATTATGCCTTTGTCTTGCAAGGGTTTTTTTTTTTTCACTAATTAATAAAGTCTCCTGTTCCATTCTAATAGAAACTCCTGCTTTTCTATAGAAAACAGAGCAGATCGCTCCTAATTAACAAATAAGCTTGCACCCCACTTTAGTTGGAAGCACCTGCTCCCTTCTCTGTTTAGAAGAGTGGCACAGGCTTTATGCTTAGGCCGCTATCTAAGTTCCCCTATTTGTTCTTTGCTCTCTGTGGACTACAAAACACCCCTTCCCATCCATGTTATGCAGAGTGAGAGGGGAGGTGTTCTTAAAGGGGTTGTAAAGGTTTGTGTTTTTTCACCTTCATGCATCCTTTTCATTAAGGTGAAAAAATACCAGTATGGTAAGTAAGCGTTGTCAGTCACACTGGGGCAGTGTGTTACTGGTGGCATCACACGTGAAGCCTGCTGAAACCACCTGATCAGTCCCAGTGTTGTAGTAATAAACACGGCTTTCCCCAGCATCTCTTTACAGTAATGCAAGGCTTTCTCCCTGGTGTGGAGAAAACCTATTGAGGGGGGAGGGGGCGAGCAGGAGTGTCAGGACACTCTCTACTTTGCAGATAAAGGAGCTGTGTGTTAGTGGGCGTCCTGACACTCCTGCTCGCCCCCTCAAGAGGCTTTCTCCACACCAGGGAGAAAGGCTTGCATTACTGTGTGGAGTTACAGACAGAAGAACAGGAAGTGAGGATTTCTCAGAAGAAATAAGGACATTTAAAAGCAAAATGGAAGGATGAGGTAAGTGAAGGAGGACAGCACTAAGGTAAAGGAAGCTATTTAGGGAATTTATTTTTTACAACCCCTTTAAGCTTGGCAATGAGGTGAGCTAGTTACAGAAAATGGGGCGGGGTCAGGGGAAAATGCTGGCTACATGCTGAATACCATACAATGGTTGCAAGGAAGATCTTTTTTCTGTTAGTTCTAGAATTTCTGATTGGCTTTGGACTGGAACGAAATGGGTAGTTTTGTAAGGGCAATGCATTACAAAAATGGTTTGATTAGCAATAACATATTGATTTTTTTTCTTAACAAAGATATAATTTCCTTGCTCAAGGACCTGCAGAGCGTCTCATTATGTGAGGACGTGGGCTTTGCCTGTAACAGAATATTTAGGCAATTTTACTCTCTTGTTCCTCGCTGGCTATTTCTTCGCTCTCGGCTTGTCACTCTGACCGCCACTTGGCTGATTTTTCGAAGTTCACTTTTTCTCCTGGAGTGTCTGGCGGATTCATTTTGTTCTGTGGTATTAGAGAAATGGCGTGACTCATGCTGCTCGTCCCACCTAAATTGTAGCCCGCTGAGGTTCCATTAGGTTCAATCAGGCAAGAAGCGTGCAGCGTGTTCTTAACCCCTCAAATGCTGAGCAGGAGATGTCCAATTTCTTTTATACTCCTATATTCATATCCTGATGCTACTAGATTAATACCATCTGAGTAAGCCATTTTTATTATTAACCATTTGCCGACGTCGTTATACGGCGGCAGGTCGGCACGATCTCGTGAACCGTCGTAGCTGTACGTCGGCTCCTTTTAAGCGGGATAGCAGGTGTGCAGTTGCTCATGACCAGCGGCTGCGATGACCGCTGGCCACAAGCGATTGCGGGCACGAGAGGCAGAGCAGGGGCGTGTGTGTGTGTAAACGCACAAATCCCTGTTCTGTTTTGTGAGGAAAGACAGATCGTGAGTTCCTACAAGCTGGGAACCACGATCTGTCATTTCCTCTAGGTCAGTCCCCCCCCCCCCCCACAGTTGGAAACACACTAGGGAACACAATTGACCCTTTGATCACCCCCTTAGTGTTAAACCCTTTCCTGCTAGTGTCATTTTTACAGTATCCAGTGCATTTTTTTATAGCACTGATCGCTGTATAACCACTTCCATACCAGGCACTTATGCACCTTCCCGCCCAAGCCAATTTTCCGCTTTCAGCGCTGTCGCACTTTGAATGACAATTGCGCAGTCATGCTACACTGTACCCAAACAATTTTTTATCATTTTGTTCCAACAAATAGCTTTTTTTTGGTGGTATTTGATCACCTCTGTGATTTTTTATTTTTTGCTCAACAACTAAAAAAAGACCGAAAATTTTGAAAAAAATTAAGTTTTTATTTCTTTCTGTTAATTTTTTGGGTAAATTAATTTTCTAATTCGATTATGGGCACCGATGAGGTGGCACTGATGGGCACCAGTGAGGCGGCACTGTTGGACACTGATAGGCGGCACTGATGGGCACTGATAGGTGGCCCTGGTATGCGGCACTGATGGGCACTCATAGGTGGCACTCATGGGTGCTACTGATGGGTACTTATGGGTGGCACAGATAGGTGGGCACTGGGCATGGATGAGCACTGAGGGGTGGCACTGATGGACACTGAGGGGTGGCACTGATGGGATTGCTGGGCATCACTTGTTTATCCCAGTGCCAGTCCCATGTTGCCAGTCAGTGCGCCATGGCATCTATTCTCTTTTTTTTTTTTTTTTTACTGCCCTCCCCTAGTGGTCCAGTGTGGGCTTTCCTGGTGGTTCAGTGTGGGCATCCAGTGTCAGACGCGAGTGAGGAAGAACCAGCAACGACTTTTCCTGTTTACATCGTGATCAGCCGTGATTGGACACAGCTGATCACGTGGTAAAGAGCCTCCGCCGGAGGCTCTTTACCGAGATCGGAGAGGCAGGGTGTCAGACTAACACCCTGCATCACCGATCGCTGCGCGCCCCGGCATGAAATCCTGCAGGACGTCAATGGACGTCCAGTCAGGATTTCACAACCACTTCCCGGATGTTGATTGTCCATTGACCGGGCGGGAAGTGGATAAATGACAATGGTCCCAAAAATGTGTCAAAAGTGTCTGTGTCCGCCATAATGTTGCAGTCCCAATAAAAATCGCAGATTGCCGCCATTACTTGTAAAAAATTATGAAAAATGCAATAATTATATTCCCTATTTTGTAGACACTATAACTTTTCCGCAAACCAATCAATAAACGCTTATTGCAAATTTATTTTTTATATTACCAAAAAATATGTAGAAGAATACATATCGGCCTAAACTGAGACAAACATGGCGTAAAATCACCAATGCAACATTTATTGGAATGGCGCGTACAGACGATCGGACATTCCGACAACAAAACCGTGGATAAATTTCCGACAGATGCTGGTTCAAACTTGTCTTGCATCCACACGGTCACACAAATGTCGACAATTCCGAACATTAAGAACGCGGTCACGTACGACGGCACTAGAAAAGGGAAGTTCAATACCAGTCGTGTTGGTAGAAGTTTGGTGAGAGACGATTCGCGCTTTTTAGTCTCATGCTTTTCAGTCCGTTACAGCGTGACAAATGTGCTTTCTCCATTCTAAACGCTAGTTTTACCAGACCGAGTGCTTCCGTTTTGTACTTGATTCAGAGAATGCGTGGAATTTTGTGCGTCGGAATTGTCCACACATGATCGGGATTTTGTTGTCGGAAAATTTGAGAACCAGCTCTCAAACTTTTGTTGTCGGAAATTCCGACAACAAATGTCCGATGGGGCCTACACGCGGTCGGAATTTCCGACCAAAAACTCCCACATTTATTGTCGGAAATTCCGAGCGTGTGTACGCGGCATTACAGTTAAAAACACTAAGTATTGCAAGATATTTGTTTTGATTGCACACTGAATGTGATCATCTTCATTAAAAATCTCAGCACAGTTTTTTTTTTTTTTGCTCAGAGTTTATGATAAAGCAGCCATTATTAAAGCGGAGGTTCACCCGAAATTTTGACTTTGGCTCAAGTAAACTAGCAGGCAGAGGCAATAACTAATCAGAATTATTTTTTTTTTTTTAATGGCGATCCTTACCTTAGTACTGCAGCCGTTTCTCCCCTGTCCATAACTATTCCCCGCGGGAGTGGGCGTTCCTAATCACAGGCTGTGATTGACGTGCTTCCGACCGGCGCATACTGCGCGTCACGAGTTGCCGAAAGAAGCCGAACGTCGGTGCGGCTCTATATGGCGCATGCGCACAGACGTTCGGATTCTTTCGGCAACTTGTGACGCGCAGTATGCGCCGGTCAGAAGCACGTCAATCACAGCCTGTGATTAGGAACGCCCACTCCCGAGGGAAAGCCGGGGGGCCGAAAATAGCGCTATAATGGTATGTAAGGGAAAAAAAACACAAACCGCATACTGTCGGTCTCTCTAAGGTCGGTCCATGTAGTATTAGAATTTTTTTTTTAGGGTGAACCCCCGCTTTAAATGGGGTTCCTTCAGAGTTTCTTAGGGGACCTGTGATGAACTCGCCTGCCAAATTATGGTGCCTGCGTATTTATAGAGCCAACACCGCGTGGCAGAAGGCCGCATTGTTCCTTTTATCCTTATCTGGGAACCCCTCTTCTTGCCTGTTTATAGTTCAGGAGATTAAAACCCAAATCTGGACTCCAATGCCCCCTCTTTCCAGGCACTATTTTATGTTTTTCTCTACTTGGCATTTTTAGAAGTTTTTAGGCCATATGACTTTTCGCCTGTTCTCCAACAGTGGGTGGTCCTTGAGTATACAGAGGGGTATTGTCTTCATAACATTGTCTTTCTGCATCTTTTTTTTTTAAAGGGGAGTTCCAGCCAATTTGTATGTTTATTAAAAGTCAGCAGCTACAAAAAGTGTAGCTGCTGGCTTTTAATAAACAGACTTACCTGCTCCAGCGACGCGCCGGCCGGGGTTCCGCTCCTCTCCCCCCCCTCCCCGGCCGGCGTCTTCATTCTCAGTGTGGGCACCCGGCCGTGACAGCTTTCGGCTTCACGGCCGAGCACCCACTGCGCATGCGCGAGCGGCGCAGCCCCATGTAATTGGCCAGGAGATCGCCTAGGACCTGTGACGTGTCCTAGGCGATCGCCTACAGCAGCCCCTTCCTGTAGGCGATTAAGCTTAGTCGCCTACAGGAAGGAGGAAGTGGGACAGGAAGTCCCACTCTTCCTGAAGCCCCCACTCCCCCCCCCCAAAAAAATTACATGCCAAATGTGGCATGTAAGGGGGAGAGGAGTGGGTTAAGAGGAAGTTCCACATTTGGGTGGAACTCCTCTTTAAGTTGTTCTTTATTGATTTCCTTGACTCTGACCTCTCCTTCAGCTCCCATATCCAATCACTGGCTAAATCCTGCCGGCTTAACCCCTGCAACATCTCCAGAATTCGACCCTTTCTGACTAATGACACCACAAAGCAACTTATTCACTCCTTGATTATTTCCCGCCTTGACTACTGCAACTCTCTCCTTAATGGCCGACCCTTAACCACTTAAGGACCCATTCACGCCGATATACATCGGCAGAACGGCACGGCTGGGCACAATCACGTACCTGTACATGTCTCTTTAAGCCCAGCTGGCGGCGCGCTCGCAACACGGTCCGAAGCTCCGTGACCGCGGACCCGATCGCCGCCAGTGTCCCGCGATCGGTCACCGGAGCTGAAGAACGGAGAGAGGCGTTTGTAAAACACACCTTCCCCGTTCTTCATTGTGGCAGTGTCAGTGATCGTCTCTTCCATGACATAGGGAAAGACGATCACTGATGTCACACGTACAGCCCTGCCCCCCTACAGTTAGAAACACGTATGAGGTCACACTTAACCCCTACAGTGCCCCCTAGTGGTTAACTCCTAAACTGCAATTGTCATTTTCACTGTAAACAGTGCATTTTTATAGCACTTTTTGCTGTGAAAATGACAATGGTCCCAAAAATGTGTCAAAATTGTTCGATGTGTACGCTATAATGTCGCAGTCATGAAAAAAATCGCTGATCGCCGCCATTGGTAGTAAAAAAAAGAAATAATAATAAAAATGCAATAAAACTATCCCCTATTTTGTAAACGCTATAAACCAATCGATAAACGCTTCTTGCGATTTTTTTTTTTTTTTTTTTTTTTACCAAACATAGCTAGAAGAATACATATCGGCCTAAACTGAGGGGGAAAAAAAAATTGTTCTCTTTTTGGGGATATTTATTATAGCAAAAAGTAAAAAATATTGATTTTTTTTCAAAATTGTCGCTCTATTTTTGTTTATAGTGCAAAAAATAAAAACCGCAGAGGTGATCAAATACCACCAAAAGAAAGCTCTATTTGTGGGGAAAAAAGGACGCCAATTTTGTTTGGGAGCCACATCGCACGACCGCGCAATTGTCAGTTAAAGCGACGCAGTGCCGAATCGCAAAAAGTGCTCTGGTCTTTGACCAGCAATATGGTCCAGGGCTTAAGTGGTTAAAGGAACCTATTTAGAAAATAAAAAAACAAACCTTTGCAACCCCTTCAAGAAAGGGTTCCCCAAGACTTGAAAATTATTTCAAGGGTTCCTCTTGGTATAAAGGCTGTGATGGAGCATGCATGGGGAGGAAGGGAGTGGAACTATGCCAAATAAACATTTCCTTTTATTGTTGAAGATATATGCCTGCCCTCTTATTTATCATCTTATTGTCCAAGAATGATACCAGGGCACCTGATTATAGAATCATGTACAGGTTGCATATTCTGCTAATTCTTTTGACATTTTTGAAGGGTCATAGTTTGACGACGGATCCAAATCTGACATTTTCTCTGGTTTTCTAAAGGTCCGGCTCACTGGCAACATTATCGTTCGCTGCTGATGCTGGAAGCGATGCAAGATGAAGTAGCCAAATCTCATTGCGAGGTACAGAAACTCGAGCTGGGTAAGTAATGGACCTTGTTATCAGGCCAGACATTCTGTCCCATCTTGTTGCGCAATCGGTCTCCTCACAACCCTATTACATCGCGATCCATCATCTGGAGGACAAGAGGTCGCCATCTGCTTCATAAATACAAAGTGGTAAAAAGCCAATTTATCTGGAAATGTGAGCTGAAAATTACAGTACAATATGTAACGGGCTGCTCACTTGGGGAAAAAATACTTTCAGATGTTTGACGGTGACCGAGAATAAAGATATTTATTTTTTTATTTTATTTTTTGAAGATGCAATTAACAAAAAAAATTGAAATGTTCTGTAAAATTGTATATTTGGTGTGACTTCTAGCTCTGAAGACAAGAAAATTGCTCACTTTAATGGTAATATATAGAGCGTTTTTTGTACTATTTTCTTTAATATGGTCAGAAATACAAAAAATTGCTTTTTTTTTTTTTTTTTAGACCGCTAAAAAAAAAAAATAGCCTACAGTTACAGTAGGTGGAGCCTCTAGGCTGCTTTTCATGCTATACAGTTTCTTCTAGTTAGAAAAAGTTAAAGTCCAACTGAATTTTCAACTTAACCACTTCAGCCCCCGGACCATTATGCAGTTAAAGGACCAGGCCACTTTTTGCGATTCGGCACTGCGTCGCTTTAACTAACAATTGCACGGTTGAGCGACGTGGCTCCCAAACAAAATTGGCGTCCTTTTTTCCCCACAAATAGAGCTTTCTTTTGGTGGCATTTGATCACTTCTGCGGTTTTTATTTTTTGCGCTATAAACAAAAATAGAGCGACAGTTTTGAAAAAAATGCAATATTTTTTACTTTTTGCTATAATAAATATCACCAAAAAAGATATACATTTTTTTTTCCTCAGTTGAGGCCGATCCGTATTCTACATATTTTTGGTAAAATCGCAATAAGCATTTATTGATTGGTTTGCGCAAAATTTATAGCGTCTACCAAATAGGGGATAGTTTTATTGCATTTTTATTAATAATTTAAATTTTTTCTACTAATGACGGCGATTAGCGTTTTTTTTTATTTTTATTTTTTTTTATCGTGACTGCGACATTATGGAGGACACATCGGACACTTTGTCACTATTTTGGGACCATTACACTGGCAGTGAAGGGGTTAACCAGGAGGGGGCGCTATAGGGGTTAAGTGATTCTTACTGTGGGGGGGCGTGGCTGGGCGTGTGACGTCACTGATCGTCGTTCCCTATGACAGGGCACAGACTATCAGTGACAGGCTCACTAGGAAGCACGGGAGAGGTTTGTTTACACTTGCCTCTCCCCGTTCTTCCTCTCTTTGACCCGATCGTGGGACACTGGCGGCGATCGGGTCCGCTCGCGGCCCATGGCTGGGATCTTAAAGTGGACGTGTATGTACGCCCTTGTGCCCAGCTTTGCCATTTTGCCGATGTATATCGTCGTGCGGCGATCCCCAATCGGTTAATATGATCAGAAATACAAAAAAATTACAAATAATTTTTTTTTTTTTTTTTTTTTTAGACAGCTAAATATGAAATGGTGAAAAAATGGCCTACAGTTACAGTTTTCACATTCTATACAGTTCCTTCTAGTTAGAAAAAGTTAAAGCCCAACTGAATTTTCAGCTTAAAACCGCTAAATTCTAAAAACTTGGAGTGGGACTTTATGTACACTATTTATCGGGGGGTATACCGCGCGCCGGCGTATAACGCGCACCCCAAGCTTAGAAAGGTAAAAAAGGGAAAAAAAGAAAACTTACATTTTTGCCCTGCGTCCATCGGCGGCCTTGTCCGGCATCCGTCTGCGGCCTTGTGCGGGGTCCGTCCAGCCTTGTGGGTGCGGCTTCCTTGCGCTGGGTCTGTCTGCGGCTTTGGAGGTGTCCATCTGCGGCCTCCATCCAGGTGTCCGTCTCCGTCCAGCGTGTCCGTCTGCGGCTTTGGAGGTGTCCATCTGCGGCCTCCATCCAGGTGTCCGTCTCCGTCCAGCGTGTTCGTTTTTGGATTTGGCGCGAGCCGAGAGGAGCCGGATTTCCTGTGTGTTCGGCGTGTGGGCCTACCCGAGTGCGCAGTACGCTTGGCTCTAGGCTAGCGGCTCAGAGACAGCGGGGATCGGCGTATATCGCGCACCCACGATTTTCCCCTGATTTTAAGGGGGAAAAAGTGTGTGCGGTATACGCCGATAAATACGGTAGGTACTGCATGTGCTGGGCTGTGTTTGACACCACTGTGGCGGTCCTATATGTCCTCTCGTTGTCACTATTCATCTGTATCAGAGGTTTAGCTGTAACACTATCTTTCAAGTTATACAACAAAAATTGGGCTAACTTTACTTTTTTTTTTTTTTTTTAAAAAGGCGTTTGAACAATTATTGCGCAAATACCGTGCGAGATAAAAAGCTGCAATGACCGCCATTTTATTCCCTAGGGTGTCTGCTAAAAACATGATACATAGTGTTTGGAGGTTCTGAGTAATTTTCTAGCAAAAAAAAATGATGATGATTTTTACATGTAGGAGAGGAGTGCCAGAATAGGCCCGGTACTGAAGTGGTTAAAATGAAACGCAACCTTCTGGTGCAGTTACATTTATATGGCACCCCCTCCTGTTTTATACTCATCTGTCCCAGATCCAGATAGCTGATGCTCCCTAGGTCACTTGTCAAATTCTCCCTGGCGGGGCCCATGCATGGACCCTCCATTCATTCCAGTGGGCTCATGCTCCAGACTAGCTCACCATAGGAATGAATGGGAGGAGAGGAAGAATTTGACAAGTGAGCGATCTGTTGCTGGATCAGGGACGGGTGTCTGGGAGGTTGGGGGCTGCAATTACAAAGGTGCAATTAATCTTTAGAGCGCACATTTCATACAGAGGTTTGTCGTCGGTTCTATCAGAAAATGAGTAGAAAAAACATCTGCTGCATCGCCCAGCTCTCTGGCACTAGCGAATCACACTGGATCATAAAATGGAAATCAATAGCCTGTCAGCTGCTGTCACTCCCATGATTCCAAACAAACCACTAATTTAATGACAGGTTGGGAGGTTTATTTCCACTCGACAATCAAATTGATTATCCTTAATGTCGCATTTTACAGATATTTTCTATTTTTTTTTTTTTTAATGAATGATGAAACCTCCTTTGTTAGATGTTGGAGGGAATGTGTTGTTCCAGATGTCCGTTATTTGACGGAGCTATGATCTAGATCTCTTCCCAATTTTTACTCTAAACTCCTCCAGGCAAAGAATAAGCAAGAAAACATTTAATTTGCTTATGTATTCATTGTAAATCATGAAATGTTTATATAATGTACACTAATCCCGGAAGATATCTTATCAGTCTCTTGTAAAGCGAGCACAGGAGCACTCGGCAGTACTGCATTACACCATGCTATCCGCCGCCATACACGGCTCGATCGATTGATTCCCCCGTCTACGCTAATAGTATAGATTGCAGTAGTGGTGCGTCCATTAACCACTTGAAGACCGGCTCATGTCTAAATACGTCGGCAGAATGACACAGTTGGGCAAAGTGACGTATATTTACATCACTTTGAATTTCCCGCCTAGCGCGTGCGCCCCTGCCGCGAGCTCCGTGACCGTGCCCATGGCACACGTGGACTCGATGTCTGCCGGTGAGCTGCAGAACTGAGAGAGGCAAGTGTAAACAAGGCATCTCCCCGGTTCTGCCTTGTGACACAGCACTGATCGTCTGCTCCCTCTCATCGGGAGCAGCGATCAGTGACGTGTCACTTGTAGCCACACCCACTAACAGAATCACTCCCTAGGAGACGCTTAACCTCTTCCTAGCCCCCTAGTGGTTAACCCCTTTACTGCCAGTCACATTTATACAGTAATCGGCGCATTTGTATAGCACTGATCGCTGTATAGATTGTGAATGGTACTAAAATAGCGTCAAAAGTGTCCCATGTGTCCGTCCTAATGTCGCAGTCATGATAAAAATCGCTGATCGCCGCCATTACTAGTAAAAAAAAAAAATGATTAAGAAAAATGCCATAAAACTATCCCCTATTTTGTAGAGACTATATCTTTTGCGCAAATCGATCAATAAACGGTCATTGCAATATTTTTGGTAAAAAAGGAAAAAAAAATGTAGAAGAATACTTATCGGCCTAAACTGAGGAAAAAACATTTTATTTATATATATATATATATATATATATATATATATATATATATATATATATAAAGCTGAAATTACTGGCGCTACGATTGGATGCCTATCAGCAGGAGGACACAGGAGCAAGATTAATTTTATATCGCAATCCCAGTCTTGCATAGGTGTCCTGTGTCCTCCACACATCACAGTCCCCCATTTCACATCGGTTTCCTCTTCACATTCCCCTAAGCCCTGATGAAGGGAGCAGAATGTGATCCTTGAAATGTGAAATGTGTTGCCTATCAAGTGTATCACAGATTTAGGATTAAATCTTTTTATTTGGATCTCAACATATTTCATTGAAATCAAGCGGCACTTTTGCAGGTGCTTTTAACCCTTTTTTAGCCGCTAGCGGGGGGTTAAAAGCGTCCGTAAAGCGATGCAAAAATGATGGTAAAGCGCTGCCAAAAATGGCGCCACTTTACCGCCAACACCCGGGCTTTGCGTGTGTGAAAGCACTTCTAAGAACGTATAGAGACCGATAGATGATTAGCTAAATAATGAAGGGAGACATGGATCGATGGGGAAGTATGCTTTGCTTTGAATTTTAAAAATTTATCAAATAGCATTTTTGGTTTGTGGTGCTCAGACTCTGTGTAGTTCTCCTTTTAAGAGAACAGCTTTTAAGAACTCGGACTGTAGATAAAATTAAATCTTATAAAGTCTCAATCCACTTTAGCAGTCTCAGTGTAGCACCAGCTGCTGAAGGCAAACAAGACTTTATAAGATTCAGTTTTCTCTACAGTCCTCAATAGCTGTTCCCCAAAAGCCCTGATGAAGGGAGCAGAATGTGACCCTCGAAATGTGTTGCCTATCAAGTGTATCACCGATTTAGGATTTAAATATTTTTATCAGGATTTCAACATACTCCAATCTTCTGCTTCAACTATATGGTCTCGTGTACACTAGACGTTCTATAAACGCCAGTAGCGTTCGCTGTAGAATACGTCTTTAAGCATTTTTTAGCTTTTGCAGGTTTTTTTGTGTTTTTTTTTTTAAACAAAACTATACTCCCACAAAAGCTTATGGCTCAAAAACGCTGATAGACATTGACTAGCTGTGTTTTTTTAGCGGGGGGAGGGAGGCTGAAAACGCCACAGCCAAAAACTGCTGATAACAGCTTATGTGTGCTGGGGAGTTTATTGGCTGCAGAAAAAAATGTCCAGTGTGCATGAGGCCTTAAAGGGGTTGTAAACCCTCAAGGTTGCTATGCATTATAGCCCTTACACACGATCCGACAATCGAATGAAAAATGGCGCTTTCGACGCAATGGTACAAAAATCAGATCGTTGGCACAGAGCGTTCGAGAGTCGATCGCGACAATTCATCCGATTTTATTATTTTATCGGACAAGCACGAAAATTTTCCTCGTACGATACCAGATTGTACGATTTTTCGTTCGTCAGTACAATTGTCGTCCAAAAATACAATACAAATACATAACACATTTTTTATTTATTTTTTCTGTCGTACAAGAATTTTCGTGACTTTAGTAACCCATTCAATTTCTACTTGGGACTCTTAAGCGGAAAAAGTCGGACGATCTGTCGTCTGATTTTCAGATCGTGTGTACAGACCATTAAAGTGCAAAACCTCCTGTCATGCAGCAGCCCCTCCCCAGGCCCCCTTTTACTTACCTGAGCCCCGTAATTCCCACAACGGGAACAACCACACCAGCTTCGGCTGGTGTCTCACGTCCTGATTGGATAGATTGATCGCAGCGCCACCATTGGCTCCCACTGATGTCAATCAAATCCAATGATGTGGGGGCGGGGCCAAGTCCTGCTGCCTGTCAATAGACGCAGCAGCAGGACTCGGGAGCACGCCCACACGAGTGTCCTGAAGGAGAGCGCTTCTCCAACGGGGGACACTGGAGAAGAGGAGGAGCCACGGGTGCAGCTGAGAGACCCCAGAAGAGGAGGATCGGGGTCACTCTGTGCATAACCAACTGCACAGAAGAGGTAGTTGTGACATGTTTGTTAATCACTTCCTAGCCGGCCATCGACAATTGACAGCCACAAGGTGGCTCTACAATGTCAGGGAGAGAAGACCGATGGTGTGTCCCTTGTACATAGGGACATTGATCAGTCACCTCCCCCAGTCAGTCCCCTCCCCCCCACAGTAAGAATCGCCTAGCAGGGAACACATTTAACCCCTTGATCGCCCCCTAGTGTTAACCCCTTCCTTGCCAGTCACATTTATACAGTAATTAGTGCATATTTAAAGCACTGTTCGCTGTATAAATGTGAATGGTCCCAAAAATGTGTCAAACGTGTCCGATTTGTCCGCCGTAATATCGAAGTCCTGACAAAAATCGCAGATCGCTGCCATTACTAGTAAAAAAATTAAACAATAATATAAAAAAATTCTATCCCCTATTTTGTAGGCGCAATAACTTTTGCGCAAACCAATCACTATACACTTATTGTTTTTTTTTTTTATTGTTTTTTTTTTTTTTTTCAAAAAATATGTAGAAGAATGCATATCGGCCTATACTGAGAATTTTTTATTTTATTTTTTTAAATGGGATATTTATTATAGCAAAAAGTAAAAAATATTGTGTTTTTTTTTTTTGTTTTTTTCAAAATTGTTGGTCTTTTTTGTTTATAGAAAAAAAAAAAAAAATCGCAGAGATGATCAAATACCACCAAAAGAAAGCTCTATTTGTGGGGAAAAAAAAGAACGTCAATCTTGTTTGGGAGCCACGTCGCACGACTGCGCAATTGTCATTCAAAGCGTGACGGTGCTGAAAGCTGAAATTTCGCCTGGGCAGGAAGGGGGTATATGTGCCCAGTAAGCAAGTGTTTAAAAAAATAAATAAAAAAAACATGGGTTTAGTTGCCCTTTTAAATTTACATTTGTAGAGTCCCTCCGTGTATGGAAGCAGCCCACATACTACCCATATGCACCACTGGTACAACAATACAGTTTTGAACAACTCAATCGTGGGCACCAAGTATTCTGTGTACATGGTGATGACATACGCCAACCTCTGATGATGGGGGCCAGGGCCGCTGATATGGGGGGACCACCAGTCCTCCTGTAGGGGGCCCGGGCACACAGGGGGCCCAAACAGCAGGGGGAATTATTGTGGTTTTCTACCCTTCCTGCCAGCTTTCAGCTGCTGCAGGGAGAGACAGACACAGGGCATCATTCCTGTAATTGCTTCCCTGACACCAATTCCCCTCCCTGTTCTGCCTGCTCCTGATTTTTCCCCCCTGTGTGTCCCCTTGTCACTGTGAATATTTTTTTTTTTATGTAAAAAAACTAATTAAAGGGCTAATTCACACAGGTTTTCTGTTATTTGTGTCCACTAATAATGAATTTAGTGTATTTTTTTGTGAAAATATGGTATATTGGGGGGGCCCTGTGATTTCTAACAGCAGTCCTCATGGGGGCACATGTGTTCTGTCTACTTCTGTGTGTGTGTGTGTGTGTGTGTATATATATATATATGTATGTATATATATATATATATATATATATATATATATATATATATATATATATATATATAATTAGAATAGAATGGAATGTATGTGTGTGTGTGTGTATTGCTTATTCCTTTTTATCTATTTAGTTGCAGAGCAATACAAGAAGTGGTGTAAGAAGCTTTCCATTGACATTGACAGCTCAGAGGTGGCGGGCTGTCCCCCTGAATTGTGCGCCCTGCCGCCTGTACTCGTGTACAGCCATCCGGATGAACTTCGTGAGCTGACTAGTACTCATCTCCGAGTGCGGGAGCTGCAGCAGAAGATCCATTTACAAAAGGTAACATGAGTCCTTTACATGGTACGGAGAATCCTCTGTTAGATTTTATTGCATAAGTCAGCACTCGTCGATCTATACCTTTTTTGCTCCTCCTTTGTGTCTTCTCTGTGCTTCTGTCCATTTCTATCTGTCTTCTAATGTCTTATTAAAGATGAGCATTTTGTGTCTTGATAAAATTACACACTAGTTTAAAACGTAACTAAAGTCTGCGGTACTTACTTCTATGGTCCGATGTCCCTTGCTGGTGCTGGCATCTTCTACCCGGCTTCTTCCCGGTGCCAGGCTGCAGTTGTCTTCATTGGCTGGCGCGGGTTGATGCCGTTGTTGCACATACACAAGCGTTCAGTCATCCTGGTGTCCTGTCGAGAAGTGCCCCCTATCAAAATGAGAACAGCTGAGTTTACGATCAGCTGTAGACGGCGCCTGCGCACAATAGCCGACACTGTGCCACACGCACCCGAAGCTCTTTCATGTCTGTAAGGGGTGGATGTGTACATGATGGGGGTGTATTTTTTAATGATGGGCAGTGCCGCAAAGATGGCAGCCCCCATCTTTGCAGCACTGCCCATCATTAAAAAAAAAAAAGGCCCCATCATGTACACATCCGTCCCTCACACGCGCCCATCATGAACAAATCTGCCCCTTACAGACATGAACGAGCATTGGGCATTTCTCGATTGGGGGCATTTCTGGGAGCTGTGCTAAAAAGATGTCTGTCTGGTAGGTTTATTTTTCTGCAATAAGCAGCTTTTTTTCCTTTCTTAAAGCGGAGGTCCACCCTAAAGTGGAACTCCCGCTGATCGGAACCCTCCCCCCCACCGGTGTCACATTTGACACCTTTTAGGGGGGAGGGGGGTGCAGATACCTGTCTAAAGAGACTGGCTGGAATGCGAAATTACGCAAACCTACGTGATTTCGCACAACCGAGCCGACCTGTTATACGGCGGCTGGTCGGCTAGTGGTTAAAGCTCCAAATTCACCTTTTTTTTTACTAACCAAATTTTCTAGGTTTGAGAGTAGATATAAATGGATATGTAATTCTCATCGTTTTTAAAAACCATGTAAACCGAAAAGGACTGCAGGAGATGAGCAGCAACTGAGATTACAACAAAGGGTAAAACAAATGTAATAAAAAATAAATAAGTAAATAAAAAAGAAGTAAATAAAAATAAATGGTATTTGTTTCAAATACACAATTCTTTAGAAAAACAATAAAAAAGTTCTGAGGGTGAAATCGTTTTCTTGGACCCAGGAATATGGGCCAGTCAATTTAATGGTAAGTTATTTGCTATACCATGCATTTTGCTGGTCTTTGGCAGCCCTAGTTAAGACTCATTGGGCTAGATTCAGCAAGAATTTACGCCAGCGTATCTATAGATACGCCGCGTAAATTCAAAGCTGCGCCGGCGTATCTTCTTTCCGTATTCAGAAAGCAAGATACGCGAAAATTAGGCTAAGATCCGACTGGCGTAAGTCTCTTACGCCGTCGTATCTTAGGGTGCATATTTACGCTGGCCGCTAGGTGGCGCTTCCGAAGTAGAATATGTAAATGACCTAGATACGCCTATTCACAAACGTACGTGCGCCCGGCGGAATTTTTTACGTCGTTTGCGTAAGGCTTTTTCCGGCGTAACGTTGCTCCTGCTTCTATGAGGCGTACACAATGTTAAGTATGGATGTCGTTCCCGCGTCAAATTTTTAATTTTTTATGTTGTTTGCGTAAGTCGTTCGCGAATAGGGCTGGACGTAATTTACGCTCACGTCGAAAGCAATGACGATTTGCGGCGGAATTTCGAGCATGCGCACTGGGATTCTTTCATGAACGGCGCATGCCGTAAAATACGCGGGGGTCAACAATAATTTAAATAAAACACGCCCACATCATCCCCATTTGAATTAGGCGGGCTTACGACCGGCCCACATACCTTACGCCGCCGTAACTTAGGGCGCAAGTTCTTTATGAATACGGAACTTGCGCCCTAATTTACGGCGGAGTAACGTAACAGAGATACGTTACGCCCGCACTAAATTACGCAGGGCTATCTGAATCTAGCCCATTGTATCCAATGAGCAGCTGTATGAGGTCATTTAATTTACACTTTCTCGGTACTGTGACCACAGATCTGTACCCTTCTCTGATCATTCTCCGGGAGGCTTCTCTTATCTGTTCTCTCTATGGAATATACAGCTGTGCAGTCTAAATGTCTAAAGACAGGAAGCCCCTTAAGCAGCCCAGTACAAAATGTCTAGAACTGATGAGAATTCTGCGCACATCTACCCACCGCCGGGCACCAGGGTTACCGCAGGATCACACAGCAGAGTTCCCTGTCCTTCTGATGTGTGCGCCATCCCCTGCAGGTCCCTATGGTGGGGGAGCTGGAGAAGCTGCAGCAAACAATGACTCTGCACGGATTTACTAACCACAAAGGCAAAACTGATTTCCGTGCAGTAGCAAGTTTCTGTACCAGAGACCATTTAATACATTACAGAAACAATCTCCTGGTTAGATCCTCAAATCACCAGAAGATATAATAAGAACAGGAATACAAATTTATAAAGAAATTCCAGTTTGAGGTCTGTGGCCTTAACCCATTCACTGCCAGAGCATTTTTGTGGGGTGGGGGGGGTTTGGACACTTTAAAAAAATAATTTAGGTCTAAAGATTAACTAAAACTCCCAAATGTATATTTTCTGAAAGCAGTCACCCTGGAGAATAAAATAGTGATGGTTGCAATTTTTTATGTTGCATATTCGTGCAACCATTTATGAAACACAAAGTTTCAGTAAACAAAAAAAATACACTAAAGTTAAGTTTAGGGCACACACACACACAATATATTGGCAAATGTTTTGGTAAAAGGTAAATGGTGAGGTTGTGCCGAGTGAATAGATACCCAACATGTCAAGGCCCAAAAATGGAACGTCCGCTTTAAGTACTGGTGACCTCCCGACGTGCCACTTTTGGCATGTCATTTTTTTGGGGGGGAGTGGGTACCCTGTTACAGGCACCCAGCTACCACTTGCGCCGTGGCACCGGAAGGAAGATCACCTCTGTCCCCTACCATCTTCTGGGACACGTCACAGGTCCTAGAAGATTGCCTGGCGCATGTGCATTGCGCCCCCTGGCTGTGAGAGGAGGCACAATACCAGCGCCATGGAGAGCTACCCACAATACCGGGCTTCGTATGCCCGCATCTCTGAACCCCGGAACAGGTGAGTGTCCGATCTTATTAAAAGTCAGCAGCTACACTTTTTGTAGCTGCTGACTTTTAAATGGGTGGAACTCCTCTTTAAATGGCATGCAATCTGGAAATGTCAACTCTATATTTTCCATAGGCAACACTTTAAAAGCCCCTGTAGGTCTTCAGTGTTGAGTTAGATTTGAATAACAGCCCCAGAATTATTGTCTACTGTCTGTACGTTTTTCTATGAATGGACTTTGATACGCTGCATTTTTTTCTTATATTGCAATTGAATGTTATTAAAAAAAATACCTTTTCTTTCCAATCTGCAGTGCTGTCATTTTTCTGTAAAATGCAATATGGCTACCTGGAGGCGTTCTGTACACAATGGGTAAATGGAGCGCCCCAAGCACCCAATATGCAATTTGCTACTTGTGTGATTGGCTTACTGACTTTCCCAGAAGTCTGCACTAATATTCAAATCAGATTTTGAGCATCCCCTGCAACAAAAATTTCATTTTTGGTGAGATACTCTTGAAGGGAAATCAAGTCCAAAGGAATGCAGGCCCTGTCACTTTCCTTTTAGAGCCCTGCAGGTGCAGCAGCTGATTGATAATTATAAAATCACTCCCATTGACATTCATTTTGCAGACACAGAGAAACAGACATTTTTTCAGAATAACAAAAGGTAGGAATCTGCAACAAAGTTTGTTAAAGTCCTTGCAATGTCCATAGATCACCCAGAGGGGGGATGTGTTTTTTTTTTTTCTCAACAACAGTGGCGTTACTCTTTAAAGTGGGGGTTCCACCCACAATTTTTTTTTTTTCAAAAGTCAGCAGGTTTCTAGGGTTGTCCAGATACCGATACCAGTATCGGGACCGATACCGAGTATTTGCGGGAGTACTCGTACTCGCGCAAATACCCCGATACCTAAATAGAATACTTCCCCCCCCTTTCCCCCCCCGTCGCTGCATCGCGCCGCCGCATCGAGGGACATTGCTAGAGGGACATGGCTGCATATGTGAGGGACATGGCTGCATATGTGAGGGACATGGCTAGAGGGACATGGCTGCATATGTGAGGGACATGGCTAGAGGGACATTGCTGCATATGTTAGGGACATGGCTGCATATGTGAGGGACATGGCTAGAGGGACATGGCTGCATATGTGAGGGACATGGCTGCATATGTGAGGGACATGGCTAGAGGGACATTGCTGCATATGTGAGGGACATGGCTAGAGGGACATTGCTGCATATGTGAGGGACATGGCTAGAGGGACATTGCTGCATATGTGAGGGACATGGCTAGAGGGACATGGCTGCATATGTGAGGGACATGGCTAGAGGGACATGGCTGCATATGTGGGGGGACATGGCTGCATATGTGGGGGACATGGCTGCATATGTGGGGGACATGGCTGCATATGTGGGGGACATGGCTGCATTTGGGGACACATTTAAAAAAAGTATCGGTATTCGGTATCGGCGACTACTTGAAAAAAAAGTATCGGTACTTGTACTCGGTCCAAAAAAAGTGGTATCGGGACAACCCTACTACAAACACTGTAGCTGCTGACTTTTAAGGCTTCATTTCCATGGACGTT